>NC_092088.1:5805265-6105265 GCF_045679555.1 Salvelinus alpinus
CTATACCTGCCATCTAATACTATACGTGCCATCTAGTACTATACCTGCCATCTAGTACTATACCTGCCATCTAATACTATACGTGCCATCTAATACTATACGTGCCATCTAGTACTATACGTGCCATCTAATACTATACATGTCATCTAATACTATACGTGCCATCTAATACTATACCTGCCATCTAATACTATACGTGCCATCTAATACTATACGTGCCATCTGGTACTATACGTGCCATCTAATACTATACATGGCATCTAATACTATACGTGCCATCTAGTACTATACCTGCCATCTAATACTATACGTGCCATCTAGTACTATACCTGCCATCTAATACTATACGTGCCATCTAGTACTATACGTGCCATCTAATACTATACGTGTCATCTAATACTATACGTGCCATCTAATACTATACCTGCCATCTAATACTATACCTGCCATCTAATACTATACCTGCCATCTAATACTATACGTGCCATCTAATACTATACGTGCCATCTAATACTATACCTGCCATCTAATACTATACGTGCCATCTAATACTATACGTGCCATCTAGTACTATACGTGCCATCTAATACTATACGTGCCATCTAGTACTATACGTGCCATCTAATACTATACGTGTCATCTAATACTATACGTGCCATCTAATACTATACCTGCCATCTAATACTATACGTGCCATCTGGTACTATACCTGCCATCTAGTACTATACGTGCCATCTAATACTATACGTGCCATCTAATACTATACGTGCCATCTAATACTATACCTGCCATCTAATACTATACGTGCCATCTAGTACTATACCTGCCATCTAATACTATACGTGCCATCTAATACTATACGTGCCATCTAATACTATACGTGCCATCTAATACTATACGTGTCATCTAATACTATACGTGCCATCTAATACTATACGTGCCATCTAGTACTATACGTGCCATCTAATACTATACGTGCCATCTAGTACTATACGTGCCATCTGATACTATACGTGCCATCTGATACTATGCGTGCCATCTAATACTATACGTGCCATCTAATACTATACGTGCCATCTAGTACTATACGTGCCATCTAGTACTATACGTGCCATCTAGTACTATACGTGCCATCTAGTACTATACGTGCCATCTAATACTATACGTGCCATCTAATACTATACGTGCCATCTAATACTATACGTTCCATCTAGTACTATACGTGCCATCTAGTACTATACGTGCCATCTAGTACTGTACGTGCCATCTAGTACTATGCGTGCCATCTAATACTATACGTGCCATCTAGTACTATACGTGCCATCTAGTACTATACCTGCCATCTAGTACTATACCTGCCATCTAGTACTATACGTGCCATCTAATACTATACGTGCCATCTAGTACTATACGTGCCATCTAGTACTATACGTGCCATCTAATACTATACGTGCCATCTAATACTATACGTGCCATCTAATACTATACGTGCCATCTAGTACTATACGTGCCATCTAGTACTATACGTGCCATCTAGTACTATACGTGCCATCTAGTACTATACGTGCCATCTAATACTATACGTGCCATCTAGTACTATACCTGCCATCTAATACTATACGTGCCATCTAGTACTATACGTGCCATCTAGTACTATACGTGCCATCTAATACTATACGTGCCATCTAATACTATACGTGTCATCTAATACTATACGTGCCATCTAGTACTATACGTGCCATCTAGTACTATACGTGCCATCTAGTACTATACGTGCCATCTAATACTATACGTGCCATCTAATACTATACGTGCCATCTAATACTATACGTGCCATCTAATACTATACGTGCCATCTAATACTATACGTGCCATCTAGTACTATACGTGCCATCTAGTACTATACGTGCCATCTAGTACTGTACGTGCCATCTAGTACTATGCGTGCCATCTAATACTATACGTGCCATCTAGTACTATACGTGCCATCTAGTACTATACCTGCCATCTAATACTATACGTGCCATCTAGTACTATACGTGCCATCTAATACTATACGTGCCATCTAGTACTATACGTGCCATCTAGTACTATACGTGCCATCTAATACTATACGTGCCATCTAGTACTATACGTGCCATCTAGTACTATACGTGCCATCTAGTACTATACCTGCCATCTAGTACTATACGTGCCATCTAGTACTATACGTGCCATCTAGTACTATACGTGCCATCTAGTACTATACGTGCCATCTAGTACTATACGTGCCATCTAATACTATACGTGCCATCTAATACTATACGTGCCATCTAATACTATACGTGCCATCTAGTACTATACGTGCCATCTAGTACTATACGTGCCATCTAGTACTATACGTGCCATCTAGTACTATACGTGCCATCTAGTACTATACGTGCCATCTAGTACTATACGTGCCATCTAGTACTATACGTGCCATCTAATACTATACGTGCCATCTAGTACTATACCTGCCATCTAATACTATACGTGCCATCTAGTACTATACCTGCCATCTAATACTATACCTGCCATCTAATACTATACGTGCCATCTAATACTATACGTGCCATCTGGTACTATACGTGCCATCTAATACTATACATGTCATCTAATACTATACGTGCCATCTAGTACTATACCTGCCATCTAATACTATACGTGCCATCTAGTACTATACCTGCCATCTAATACTATACGTGCCATCTAGTACTATACGTGTCATCTAATACTATACGTGCCATCTAGTACTATACGTGCCATCTAATACTATACATGTCATCTAATACTATACGTGCCATCTAGTACTATACGTGCCATCTAATACTATACGTGCCATCTAGTACTATACCTGCCATCTAATACTATACTTGCCATCTAGTACTATACCTGCCATCTAATACTATACGTGCCATCTAGTACTATACGTGCCATCTAATACTATACGTGCCATCTAATACTATACCTGCCATCTAATACTATACCTGCCATCTAATACTATACGTGCCATCTAATACTATACGTGCCATCTGGTACTATACGTGCCATCTAATACTATACATGTCATCTAATACTATACGTGCCATCTAATACTATACGTGCCATCTAGTACTATACGTGCCATCTAGTACTATACGTGCCATCTAGTACTATACGTGCCATCTAATACTATACGTGCCATCTAATACTATACGTGCCATCTAATACTATACGTGCCATCTAATACTATACGTGCCATCTAATACTATACGTTCCATCTAGTACTATACGTGCCATCTAGTACTATACGTGCCATCTAGTACTGTATGTGCCATCTAGTACTATGCGTGCCATCTAATACTATACGTGCCATCTAGTACTATACGTGCCATCTAGTACTATACCTGCCATCTAATACTATACGTGCCATCTAGTACTATACGTGCCATCTAATACTATACGTGCCATCTAGTACTATACGTGCCATCTAGTACTATACGTGCCATCTAGTACTATACGTGCCATCTAATACTATACGTGCCATCTAATACTATACGTGCCATCTAGTACTATACGTTGCCATCTAGTACTATACGTGCCATCTAGTACTATACGCTGCCATCTAGTACTATACGTGCCATCTAGTACTATACGTGCCATCTAGTACTATACGTGCCATCTAGTACTATACGTGCCATCTAGTACTATACGTGCCATCTAATACTATACGTGCCATCTAATACTATACGTGCCATCTAATACTATACGTGCCATCTAGTACTATACGTGCCATCTAATACTATACGTGCCATCTAGTACTATACGTGCCATCTAGTACTATACGTGCCATCTAGTACTATACGTGCCATCTAATACTATACGTGCCATCTAATACTATACCTGCCATCTAATACTATACCTGCCATCTAATACTATACGTGCCATCTAATACTATACGTGCCATCTGATACTATACGTGCCATCTAATACTATACGTGTCATCTAATACTATACGTGCCATCTAATACTATACGTGCCATCTAGTACTATACGTGCCATCTAATACTATACGTGCCATCTAGTACTATACCTGCCATCTAATACTATACGTGCCATCTAGTACTATACGTGCCATCTAATACTATACGTGCCATCTAATACTATACGTGCCATCTAATACTATACGTGCCATCTAATACTATACGTGCCATCTAATACTATACGTGCCATCTAATACTATACGTGCCATCTAATACTATACGTGCCATCTAATACTATACGTGCCATCTAGTACTATACCTGCCATCTAATACTATACGTGCCATCTAGTACTATACCTGCCATCTAATACTATACGTGCCATCTAGTACTATACGTGCCATCTAGTACTATACCTGCCATCTAATACTATACGTGCCATCTAGTACTATACCTGCCATCTAATACTATACGTGCCATCTAGTACTATACGTGCCATCTAATACTATACGTGTCATCTAATACTATACGTGCCATCTAGTACTATACCTGCCATCTAATACTATACGTGCCATCTAGTACTATACGTGCCATCTAATACTATACGTGCCATCTAGTACTATACCTGCCATCTAATACTATACGTGCCATCTAATACTATACGTGCCATCTAATACTATACGTGTCATCTAATACTATACGTGCCATCTAGTACTATACGTGCCATCTAATACTATACGTGCCATCTAGTACTATACGTGCCATCTAATACTATACGTGCCATCTAATACTATACCTGCCATCTAATACTATACGTGCCATCTAGTACTATACGTGCCATCTAATACTATACGTGCCATCTAATACTATACCTGCCATCTAATACTATACCTGCCATCTAATACTATACGTGCCATCTAATACTATACGTGCCATCTGGTACTATACGTGCCATCTAATACTATACGTGTCATCTAATACTATACGTGCCATCTAGTACTATACCTGCCATCTAATACTATACGTTCTATCTCGTACTATACGTGCCATCTAATACTATACCTGCCATCTAATACTATACGTGCCATCTAATACTATACGTGCCATCTCGTACTATACGTGCCATCTAATACTATACCTGCCATCTAATACTATACGTGCCATCTAATACTATACCTGCCATCTAATACTATACGTGCCATCTGATACTATACGTGCCATCTGGTACTATACGTGCCATCTAGTACTATACCTGCCATCTAATACTATACGTGCCATCTAGTACTATACGTGCCATCTAATACTATACGTGCCATCTAGTACTATACGTGCCATCTAATACTATACGTGTCATCTAATACTATACGTGCCATCTAATACTATACCTGCCATCTAATACTATACGTGCCATCTGGTACTATACGTGCCATCTAGTACTATACCTGCCATCTAGTACTATACGTGCCATCTAATACTATACGTGCCATCTAATACTATACGTGCCATCTAATACTATACCTGCCATCTAATACTATGCGTGCCATCTAGTACTATACCTGCCATCTAATACTATACGTGCCATCTAATACTATACGTGCCATCTAATACTATACGTGCCATCTAATACTATACGTGCCATCTAATACTATACGTGCCATCTAGTACTATACGTGCCATCTAGTACTATACGTGCCATCTAATACTATACGTGCCATCTAGTACTATACGTGCCATCTGATACTATACGTGCCATCTGATACTATGCGTGCCATCTAATACTATACGTGTCATCTAATACTATACGTGCCATCTAGTACTATACGTGCCATCTAGTACTATACGTGCCATCTAGTACTATACGTGCCATCTAATACTATACGTGCCATCTAATACTATACGTGCCATCTAATACTATATGTGCCATCTAATACTATACGTTCCATCTAGTACTATACGTGCCATCTAGTACTATGCGTGCCATCTAATACTGTACGTGCCATCTAGTACTATGCGTGCCATCTAATACTATACGTGCCATCTAGTACTATACGTGCCATCTAGTACTATACCTGCCATCTAATACTATACGTGCCATCTAGTACTATACGTGCCATCTAATACTATACGTGCCATCTAATACTATACGTGCCATCTAATACTATACGTGCCATCTAGTACTATACGTGCCATCTAGTACTATACGTGCCATCTAGTACTATACGTGCCATCTAATACTATACGTGCCATCTAGTACTATACCTGCTATCTAATACTATACGTGCCATCTAGTACTATACGTGCCATCTAGTACTATACGTGCCATCTAGTACTATACCTGCCATCTAATACTATACGTGCCATCTAGTACTATACGTGCCATCTAGTACTATACGTGCCATCTAATACTATACGTGCCATCTAATACTATACGTGCCATCTAATACTATACGTGCCATCTAATACTATACGTGCCATCTAGTACTATACGTGCCATCTAGTACTATACGTGCCATCTAATACTATACGTGCCATCTAGTACTATACCTGCCATCTAATACTATACGTGCCATCTAGTACTATACGTGCCATCTAGTACTATACGTGCCATCTAGTACTATACGTGCCATCTAGTACTATACGTGCCATCTAGTACTATACGTGCCATCTAGTACTATACGTGCCATCTAGTACTATACGTGCCATCTAGTACTATACCTGCCATCTAATACTATACGTGTCATCTAATACTATACGTGCCATCTAGTACTATACGTGCCATCTAGTACTATACGTGCCATCTAGTACTATACCTGCCATCTAATACTATACGTGCCATCTAGTACTATACGTGCCATCTAGTACTATACGTGCCATCTAATACTATACGTGCCATCTAGTACTATACCTGCCATCTAATACTATACGTGCCATCTAGTACTATACGTGCCATCTAGTACTATACGTGCCATCTAGTACTATACGTGCCATCTAATACTATACGTGCCATCTAATACTATACGTGTCATCTAATACTATACGTGCCATCTAGTACTATACGTGCCATCTAGTACTATACGTGCCATCTAGTACTATACCTGCCATCTAATACTATACGTGCCATCTAGTACTATACGTGCCATCTAGTACTATACGTGCCATCTAGTACTATACGTGCCATCTAATACTATACGTGCCATCTGATACTATACGTGCCATCTAGTACTATACGTGCCATCTAATACTATACGTGCCATCTAGTACTATACCTGCCATCTAATACTATACGTGCCATCTAGTACTATACGTGCCATCTAGTACTATACGTGCCATCTAATACTATACGTGCCATCTAATACTATACGTGCCATCTAGTACTATACATGTCATCTAATACTATACGTGCCATCTAGTACTATACGTGTCATCTAGTACTATACGTGTCATCTAATACTATACGTGCCATCTAGTACTATACGTGCCATCTAATACTATACGTGCCATCTAGTACTATACGTGCCATCTAGTACTATACGTGTCATCTAATACTATACATGCCATCTAGTACTATACGTGCCATCTAATACTATACATGCCATCTAGTACTATACGTGCCATCTCGTACTATACGTGCCATCTCGTACTATACGTGCCATCTAGTACTATACGTGCCATCTAGTACTATACCTGCCATCTAATACTATACGTGCCATCTAGTACTATACGTGCCATCTAGTACTATACGTGCCATCTAGTACTATACGTGCCATCTAGTACTATACGTGCCATCTAATACTATACGTGCCATCTGATACTATACGTGCCATCTAGTACTATACGTGCCATCTAATACTATACGTGCCATCTAGTACTATACCTGCCATCTAATACTATACGTGCCATCTAGTACTATACGTGCCATCTAGTACTATACGTGCCATCTAATACTATACATGCCATCTAATACTATACGTGCCATCTAGTACTATACATGTCATCTAATACTATACGTGCCATCTAGTACTATACGTGCCATCTAGTACTATACGTGTCATCTAATACTATACGTGCCATCTAGTACTATACGTGCCATCTAATACTATACATGCCATCTAGTAATATACGTGCCATCTAGTACTATACGTGTCATCTAATACTATACATGCCATCTAGTACTATACGTGCCATCTAATACTATACGTGCCATCTAGTACTATACGTGCCATCTAGTACTATACGTGCCATCTAATACTATACGTGCCATCTAGTACTATACCTGCCATCTAATACTATACGTGCCATCTAGTACTATACCTGCCATCTAATACTATACGTGCCATCTAGTACTATACGTGTCATCTAATACTATACATGCCATCTAGTACTATACGTGCCATCTAATACTATACATGTCATCTAATACTATACGTGCCATCTAGTACTATACGTGCCATCTAATACTATACGTGCCATCTAGTACTATACCTGCCATCTAATACTATACGTGCCATCTAGTACTATACCTGCCATCTAATACTATACGTGCCATCTAGTACTATACGTGTCATCTAATACTATACATGCCATCTAATACTATACATGTCATCTAATACTATACGTGCCATCTAGTACTATACATGTCATCTAATACTATACGTGCCATCTAATACTATACCTGCCATCTAATACTATACGTGCCATCTAGTACTATACCTGCCATCTAATACTATACCTGCCATCTAATACTATACGTGCCATCTAATACTATACCTGCCATCTAATACTAAACGTGCCATCTGATACTATACGTGCCATCTGGTACTATACGTGCCATCTAGTACTATACATGTCATCTAATACTATACGTGCCATCTCGTACTATACGTGCCATCTAATACTATACGTGCCATCTAATACTATACGTTCTATCTCGTACTATACGTGCCATCTAATACTATACCTGCCATCTAATACTATACGTGCCATCTAATACTATACGTGCCATCTCGTACTATACGTGCCATCTAATACTATACCTGCCATCTAATACTATACGTGCCATCTAATACTATACCTGCCATCTAATACTATACGTGCCATCTGATACTATACGTGCCATCTGGTACTATACGTGCCATCTAGTACTATACGTGTCATCTAATACTATACATGACATCTAGTACTATACGTGCCATCTAATACTATACGTGCCATCTAGTACTATACGTGCCATCTAGTACTATACGTGCCATCTAGTACTATACGTGTCATCTAATACTATACGTGCCATCTAGTACTATACCTGCCATCTAATACTATACGTGCCATCTAGTACTATACCTGCCATCTAATACTATACGTGCCATCTAGTACTATACGTGCCATCTAATACTATACATGCCATCTAATACTATACATGCCATCTAGTACTACACGTGCCATCTAATACTATACATGTCATCTAATACTATACGTGCCATCTAGTACTATACGTGTCATCTAATACTATACGTGCCATCTAATACTATACCTGCCATCTAATACTATACGTGCCATCTAGTACTATACCTGCCATCTAATACTATACGTGCCATCTAATACTATACCTGCCATCTAATACTATACGTGCCATCTGATACTATACGTGCCATCTGGTACTATACGTGCCATCTAGTACTATACGTGTCATCTAATACTATACGTGCCATCTCGTACTATACGTGCCATCTAATACTATACGTGCCATCTAATACTATACGTGCCATCTAATACTATACCTGCCATCTAATACTATACCTGCCATCTAATACTATACGTGCCATCTAATACTATACGTGCCATCTCGTACTATACGTGCCATCTAATACTATACGTGTCATCTAATACTATACGTGCCATCTAGTACTATACGTGCCATCTAATACTATACGTGTCATCTAATACTATACGTGCCATCTAGTACTATACGTGCCATCTAATACTATACGTGTCATCTAATACTATACGTGCCATCTAGTACTATACGTGCCATCTAATACTATACGTGCCATCTAATACTATACGTGTCATCTAATACTATACGTGCCATCTAGTACTATACGTGCCATCTAATACTATACATGTCATCTAATACTAAACGTGCCATCTAGTACTATACGTGCCATCTAATACTATACGTGTCATCTAGTACTATACGTGCCATCTAATACTATACATGTCATCTAATACTATACGTGCCATCTAGTACTATACGTTCCATCTAGTACTATACGTGCCATCTCGTACTATACGTGCCATCTCGTACTATACGTGCCATCTCGTACTATACGTGCCATCTGGTACTATACGTGCCATCTGGTACTATACGTGCCATCTAGTACTATACGTGCCATCTCGTACTATACGTGCCATCTAGTACTATACGTGCCATCTGGTACTATACGTGCCATCTGGTACTATACGTGCCATCTGGTACTATACGTGCCATCTAGTACTACACGTCCCATCTAGTACTATACGTGCCATCTAATACTATACGTGCCATCTAGTACTATACCTGCCATCTAATACTATACATGCCATCTGATACTGTACCTGCCATCTGATACTATTTATGTCAGTCTCTCTTGGCTAAGAGTTTAGGAGAGACTGACTGCATCACTTATTTTTATAAGAAACATTAATGTTTGGAAAATTCCAAATTGTTTGCATCGTCAACTTACAAACAGCTCTGACACACACACACACGTACCCCACCAGAAATGCCACCAGGGGTCTTTTCACAGTCCCCAAATCCAGAACAAATTCAAGGAAACGTACAAGTATTACATAGAGCCCTTATTGCATGGAACTCCCTTCCATCTGCTATCGATCTAATGAACAGCAGGCCTGGTTTTAAATAAACACATAACACCTCACGGCACAACGCCTCTCCCCTGTTTGACCTGGATAGTTCCTGTGTGTATTGCATGTGATTTATGTTTTTGACGTTTCTACATTGATGTCGTTCTGTCCTTGAGCTGTTATTGTCTCTTAGTGTTTTGTATTATGTCATGTTTCATGTTTAGTGTGGACCCCAGGAAGAGTAGCTACTGCTTTCGCCAACAGCCAATGGGGATAAAATACCAAATAACTGCTTTGCGCTGTGAAACGGGGGACACTTGTGATTGGCCAGCATGTGCATGCCGTGAAGAAAGTGTGAGCCCGCTTGTGATTGGTCAGCATCCTCTGTGCATGTAGAGAGTGAATGAACGGAGTCTTAGCGCTTCTCATTGGAGGAGGTACCGCAGTCTAGTTTTTGTTGTATTAATGGGAGTGATTATGGGCGGTAGGCAGATTTATGCAATAGTCGTATAAACACCTTACTATGCTTATCTTAATGTCATAATTGACGCCGAATAAAACACCTGGTTTTTTTCCTGACCGTTCTTTCGTTTTATTGGGACATGTAAACAGCTTAGTCGGCGTTCCGGCGTTTTCTATTTTGATCGGCGCTAGCATCGGGTAGCCTCCCTCTTTTTAATGTGAATGAAGTGAGTTCGTGAAAAAAAACGGATCGTTTGTAATAATAGTTTTCACATAGAAACATTTCTACGTCTTTAACTCAGAATCAAAAAGCACCTAGCGAAACAATAACACAGTCCCTGTGGTAGAACGTTTTGCATTTATCAAAAGTCCCATCAGGCAGTCTGATTTCAGATGTGTCCATGTCAACAGGATTAATTGGGGAAGTCATTCTTCTTGCAAAGCATGTTTTATAAACGTTTAAATCGAGCTATATTGTATTCATCTGACTGTCCACAATAATCACATTGTGTGCATGGAACCGTATTCAATGAAAGGAGAAAATCGCAGCCTCATGCGGTATGGATATGGATATTTAGATCTGAAATCGATGAATCGTGTAGTAGGATGTGTTCTGACTTGACTGATCTGTTCTCCTGCCAGTGTGGGTGTGTTTATACACTGAGTTTGCAAAACATTAAGAACACTAAAGAATGTTCTTTCCATGACACAGACTGAACCAGGTGAATCCAGGTGAAAAGCTACGATCTCTTATTGATGTCACTTGTTAAATCCACTTCAATCTGTGTAGATGAAGGGGAGGAGACGGGTTAAATAAGGATTTTTAAGACAATTGAGACATGGATTGTGTATGTGTACCATTCAGAGGGTGAACGGGCAAGATAAAATATCTAAGTGCTATTGAAAGAGGTATGGTAGAAGGTGCCAGGCGCACCGGTTTGAGTCAAGAACTGCAACGCTGCTGGGTTTTAGACGCTCAACCCTTTACCGTGTTTATCAAGAATCGCCCACCGCCCAAAGGACATCCAACCAACATGACACAACTGTGGGAAGCATTGGAGTCAACATGGGCCAACATCCCTGTGGAATGCGTTCAAGACCTTATAGAGTCCAGGCCCCGACGAGTTTGTTCTGAGCGTAAAAGAGGGAGTCCAGGCTCGGACGAGTCTGTTCTGAGGGGAAAAGAGGGAGTCCAGGCCCCGACGAGTCTGTTCTGAGGGTAAAAGAGGGGAAGCAACTCCATATTAGGACCGTGTTCTTCATGTTTTGTTGCTCAGTGTATGTTAACATGTGTTGGTCACGATAAACAGAAACCCAATATATCTAACAGTGTGTTTAAAGAGTTCATAACCATACATAACCCATACATAACCCATACATAGCCCATACATAACCCATACATAACCATACATAACCATACATAGCCCATACATAACCCATACATAACCCATACATAACCCATACATAACCCATACATAGCCCATACATAACTCATACATAACCATACATAACCATACATAACTCATACATAACCATACATAACCATTCATAACCCATACATAGCCCATACATAACCCATACATAACCCATACATAACCCATACATAAACCATACATAACCCATACATAACCCATACATAACCCATACATAACTCATACATAACCATACATAACCCATACATAACCCATACATAACTCATACATAACCATACATAACCATTCATAACCCATTCATAACCCATACATAACCCAACCCATACATAACCATACATAACCCATACATAACCCAACCCATACATAACCATACATAACCATACATAACCCATACATAACCCAACCCATACATAACCATACATAACCCATACATAACCCATACATAACCCAACCCATACATTTATTTTATTTTTTTATTTCACCTTTATTTAACCAGGTAGGCTAGTTGAGAACAAGTTCTCATTTGCAACTGCGACCTGGCCAAGATAAAGCATAGCAGTGTGAACAGACAACACAGAGTTACACATGGAGTAAACAATAAACAAGTCAATAACATGGTAGAAAGAAAGAGAATCTATATACAATGTGTGCAAAAGGCATGAGGTAGGCAATAAATCGAATAATTACAATTTAGCAGATTAACACTGGAGTGATAAATCATCAGATGATCATGTGCAGGAAGAGATACTGGTGTGCAAAAGAGCAGAAAAGTAAATAAATAAAAGCAGTATGGGGGGTGAGGTAGGTAAATTGGGTGGGTAGTTTACAGATGGACTATGTACAGCTGCAGCGATCGGTTAGCTGCTCGGATAGCAGATTTTTAAAGTTGTTGAGGGAGATAAAAGTCTCCAACTTCAGAGATTTTTGCAATTCGTTCCAGTCGCAGGCAGCAGAGAACTGGAAGGAAAGGCGTCCAAATGAGGTTTTAGCTTTAGGGATGATCAGTGAGATACACCTGCTGGAGCGCGTGCTGCGGGTGGGTGTAGCCATCGTGACCAGTGAACTGAGATAAGGCGGCACTTTACCTAGCATAGCCTTGTAGATGACCTGGAGCCAGTGGGTCTGACGACGAACATGTAGCGAGGGCCAGCCGACTAGGGCATACAGGTCGCAGTGGTGGGTCGTATAAGGTGCTTTAGTAACAAAACGAATGGCACTGTGATAAACTGCATCCAGTTTGCTGAGTAGAGTGTTGGAAGCTATTTTGTAGATGACATCGCCGAAGTCGAGGATCGGTAGGATAGTCAGTTTTACTAGGGTAAGTTTGGCGGCGTGAGTGAAGGAGGCTTTGTTGCGGAATAGAAAGCCGATTCTTGATTTGATTTTGGATTGGAGATGTTTGATATGAGTCTGGAAGGAGAGTTTGCAGTCTAGCCAGACACCTAGGTACTTATAGATGTCCACATATTCTAGGTCGGAACCGTCCAGGGTGGTGATGCTAGTCGGGCGTGCGGGTGCAGGCAGCGAACGGTTGAAAAGCATGCATTTGGTTTTACTAGCGTTTAACTTCTCTAGGATAGGGTGCAGAGTTTTCACTTAGGGAAAAATAGCGTGAGCAGTTGGAGGCCACGGAAGGAGTGTTGTATGGCATTGAAGCTCGTTTGGAGGTTAGATAGCACAGTGTCCAAGGAAGGGCCGGAAGTATATAGAATGGTGTCGTCTGCGTAGAGGTGGATCAGGGAATCGCCCGCAGCAAGAGCAACATCATTGATGTATACAGAGAAAAGAGTCGGCCCGAGAATTGAACCCTGTGGTACCCCCATAGAGACTGCCAGAGGTCCGGACAACATGCCCTCTGATTTGACACACTGAACTCTGTCTGCAAAGTAGTTGGTGAACCAGGCAAGGCAGTCATTAGAAAAACCGAGGCTACTGAGTCTGCCGATAAGAATATGGTGATTGACAGAGTCGAAAGCCTTGGCCAGGTCGATGAAGACGGCTGCACAGTAATGTCTTTTATCGATGGCGGTTATGATATCGTTTAGTACCTTGAGCGTGGCTGAGGTGCACCCATGACCGGCTCGGAAACCGGATTGCACAGCGGAGAAGGTACGGTGGGATTCGAGATGGTCAGTGATCTGTTTGTTGACTTGGCTTTCGAAGACCTTAGATAGGCAGGGCAGGATGGATATAGGTCTGTAACAGTTTGGGTCCAGGGTGTCTCCCCCTTTGAAGAGGGGGATGACCGCGGCAGCTTTCCAATCCTTGGGGATCTCAGATGATACGAAGGAGAGGTTGAACAGGCTGGTAATAGGGGGTGCGACAATGGCGGCGGACAGTTTCAGAAATAGGGGGTCCAGATTGTCAAGCCCAGCTGATTTGTATGGGTCCAGGTTTTCCAGCTCTTTCAGAACATCTGCTATCTGGATTTGGGTAAAGGAGAAGCTGGGGAGGCTTGGGCGAGTAGCAGCGGGGGGGGCGGGGCTGTTGGCCAAGGTTGGAGTCGCCAGGAGGAAGGCATGGCCAGCCATTGAGAAATGCTTGTTGAAGTCTTCGATTATCACGGATTTATCGGTGGTGACCGTGTTACCTAGCTTCAGTGCAGTGGGCAGCTGGGAGGAGGTGCTCTTGTTCTCCATGGACTTTACAGTATCCCAGAACTTTTTGGAGTTAGAGCTACAGGATGCGAATTTCTGCTTGAAAAAGCTGGCCTTTGCTTTCCTGACTGACTGCGTGTATTGGTTCCTGACTTCCCTGAACAGTTGCATATCGCGGGGGCTCTTCGATGCTATTGCAGTTCGCCACAGGATGTTTTTGTGCTGGTCGAGGGCAGTCAGGTCTGGAGTGAACCAAGGGCTATATCTGTTCTTGGTTCTGCATTTTTTGAACGGAGCATGCTTGTCTAATATGGTGAGGAAGTAACATTTAAAGAATGACCAGGCATCCTCAACTGACGGGATGAGGTCAATATCCTTCCAGGGTACCCGGGCCAGGTCGATTAGAAAGGCCTGCTCGCAGAAGTGTTTTAGGGAGCGTTTGACAGTGATGAGGGGTGGTCGTTTGACCGCGGACCCGTGGCGGATACAGGCAATGAGGCAGTGATCGCTGAGATCTTGATTGAAGACAGCAGAGGTGTATTTGGAGGGCAGGTTGGTCAGGATAATGTCTATTAGGGTGCCCATGTTTACGGATTTGGGGTTGTACCTGGTGGGTTCCTTGATGATTTGTGTGAGATTGAGGGCATCAAGCTTGGATTGTAGGACTGCCGGGGTGTTAAGCATATCCCAGTTTAGGTCACCTAACGGAACAAACTCTGAAGCTAGATGGGGAGCGATCAATTCACAGATGGTGTCCAGGGCACAGCTGGGAGCTGAGGGGGGTCGGTAGCAGGCGGCAACAGTGAGAGACTTATTTCTGGAGAGATTAATTTTTAAAATTAGAAGTTCGAACTGTTTGGGCATAGACCTGGAAAGTATGACAGAACTTTGCAGGCTATCTCTGCAGTAGATTGCAACTCCTCCCCCTTTGGCAGTTCTATCTTGACGGAAAGTGTTATAGTTGGGTATGGAAATCTCAGAATTTTTGGTGGCCTTCCTAAACCAGGATTCGGACACGGCAAGGACATCAGGATTGGCAGAGTGTGCTAAAGCGGTGAGTAAGGCAAACTTAGGGAGGAGGCTTCTGATGTTGACATGCATGAGGCCAAGGCTTTTTCGATCACAGAAGTCAACAAATGAGGGTGACTGGGGACATGCAGGGCCTGGGTTTACCTCCACATCACCCGAGGAACAGAGGAGTAGTAGGATGAGGGTGCGGCTAAAGGCTATCAAAACTGGTCGCCTAGAGCGTTGGGGACAAAGAATAAAAGGAGCAGATTTATGGGCGTGGTAGAATAGATTCTGGGCATAATGTGCAGACAGGGGTATGGAGGGGCGCGGGTACAGCGGAGGCAGGCCCAGGCACTGGGTGATGATAAGAGAGGTTGTATCTCTGGACATGCTGGTCTCAATGGGTGAGGTCACCGCATGTGTGGGGGGTGGGACAAAAGGGGTATCAGAGGTACGGAGAGTGGAACTACAGGGTCCATTGCAAACCAAAACAATGATAATGATAGCTAGCCTGAACAACAGTATGCAAGGCATATTGATATTTGAGAGAGACATACAATAAGGCATAAAGTGATTGCAGGTCTTGATTGGGAGAGCTAGCTAAAACAACAGGTAAGATAACAGCAGCAATAACAGGGTGCTAGTCTAACACACCAACAACAGGTAAAAATGGCGACGACTAGGCAGAGAGGGTCGGATTAACTACACACAGATCCTGAGTTAAAGCACAGAGCCGACAGATAAAACACAAATAAACAGAATGGAGTACCGTGAATTAATGGACAGTCAAGCATGCATCAGCTATGTAGCCAAGTGATCATAGTGTCCAGGGGGCAGCCGTAGATGGAGCAGAGAGGCCTCCACTAAGCTAGCACGCGGCGTTTAAAGTTAGTAGCCCGGGGGGTGGTCTGCTCAGACGGAGGGGGTCTGCTCAGACGTGGTCGTGTCGACAGAGAATCCAGAGAATCCAAGCCGAATGGCGAAAGAGAGGTTGTGAATTGTAGAATTGTGTTTGCTAACTGGTGCTAGCTTCGTGGCAGTGGCGCTAACTGCGCTAGCTGGTAGACCTCTTCGGCTAGCCGGCAGATGGGCCTAGCTCGAGGCTAGCTCAAGGCTAACTGGTGCTTGCTTCGGGACAGAGGTGTTAGCCAGTAGTAGCCACTCGGTTGCAGCTAGCTAGCTGTGATAATACGGTGTAATTGTCCAGAGCTTGCGTCAGGAATCCGGTGATGTGGTAGAGAAAAAGCAGTCCTATATGCTCTGGGTTGATATCGCGCTTGCAGACTGGCAGGTATTGGCCCGGTATTGAAGCTGGCTGTGTCCGAGTTAAGGGCGAAGACCGCAGCAGTGGCTAACTGACTACTAGCTAGTAGCTAGTTATCTGGCTAGCTTCTGATTGGGGTTACGGTTCTAAAGTATATAAAAAAAATAGCAGGTCCGTACCACATTGGGTGAGGCGGAATGTAGGAATGTATATTCAGTTCCTAGATGGAAAGTGAAATTAAAATAAATACGAAATGTATACGAAATGTATACGAAAAATACGAATACTATTTACACGGGACAAGACAGGACAAAGACACATCCGACTCCTACGCCATCTTGGATTAGAGGATGACCATACATAACCCATACATAACCCATACATAACCCAACCCATACATAACTCATACATAACTCATACATAACTCATACATAACTCATACATAACCCATACATTGATAAGCATCTCCCCCCTGTCTTCCCCTCCTGTCTTCCCGTGTGTGTGTGTGTGTGTGTGTGTGTGTGTGTGTGTGTGTGTGTGTGTGTGTGTGTGTGTGTGTCTGTCTGCGTAGGTTGTGGGGAACATCTAATACGAACCATGCTAGCTAGGGAGTGTTCTTCTGCCATGCAGTGTGAAGATGCTCACCAGGCGCTGCTGGAGGCTATGCAGAACAAGTTCATCAGTAAGTAACACACACACACACACACACTGTCCGTTTCAGCCAAGCATGTGTGTACGGAGAGACACGTCTCAGTTTAGCACGGAGGAGACAAAAGACTGAAGTGAAAAAGCATTAATTGGCTAAAACGGTGACAACAAAGAGATCCAAGCTGACCGCTTCTTGGTGACTTCTGTTCACCCCTGCTAACGGCTCGTACATTCGACAGACAGCTGTCCTTATTTTCATGGCCACATCAATATTTTGTTGACAGTTAATTTTGATGATGGTGTTGGGGCTATTTCTGTATTTTCAGAAGTGGTCAGTGTTGAATAAGGCTTTTTAACTTTGTTGGGCTCTCTCTGTCTCTCTGTCTCTATGTATCTCTCTCTCTGTCTCTCTCTCTCTGTATCTCTCTGTCTCTCTCTCTGTCTCTCTGTATCTCTCTCTCTCTCTCTCTCTCTCTCTCTCTCTGTATCTCTCTCTCTCTGTCTCTCTGTATCTCTCTCTCTCTCTCTCTCTGTCTCTCTGTATCTCTCTCTCTCTCTCTCTCTCTCTCTCTCTGTATCTCTCTCTCTCTGTCTCTCTCTCTCTGTATCTCTCTGTCTCTCTCTCTGTCTCTCTGTATCTCTCTGTCTCTCTCTCTGTCTCTCTGTATCTCTCTCTCTCTCTCTCTCTCTCTCTCTCTCTCTCTCTCTCTCTCTCTGTATCTCTCTCTCTCTGTCTCTCTGTATCTCTCTCTCTCTCTCTCTCTCTCTCTCTCTGTATCTCTCTCTCTCTCTCTCTCTCTCTCTCTCTCTCTCTCTGTCTCTCTCTCTCTCTCTCTCTCTCTCTGTGTCTCTCTCTCTCTCTCTGTCTCTCTGTCTCTCTGTCTCTCTGTCTCTCTGTCTCTCTGTCTCTCTGTCTCTGTCTCTCTGTCTCTCTCTCTCTCTCTCTCTCTCTCTCTCTCTCTCTCTCTCTGTCTCTCTCTCTCTCTGTCTCTCTCTCTCTCTGTCTTTCTGTCTCTCGCTCTCTCTCTGTCTTTCTGTCTCTCTTTCTTTCTGGGTCTATGAGAGGAAGTGACCGTTAGAGTTGAACAGAGAAGAGAGAACAGGGCGAGAAAATGTGGAATCATTTGGTGGTTTTGGTCTGGTCTTCTTCCTTTTTAGAAGTCTGTAACAGTCCGATAGTTCTGAGACATCTCTGAAACACTTCAACTGCGCCCCATATGGCACGCTATTGCCTATTTAGGATACTACTTATGACCAAGACCCACGGGGATCTAACCAGGGCTCACAGGGATATAACCAGGGCTCACGGGGATCTAACCAGGGCCCATTGGGATATAACCAGGGCCCATGGGGATCTAACCAGGGCTCACGGGGATCTAACCAGGGCTCACGGGGATCTAACCAGGGCCCACGGGGATCTAACCAGGGCCCACGGGGATCTAACCAGGGCCCACGGGGATCTAACCAGGGCCCACGGGGATATAACCAGGGCCCACGGGGATATAACCAGGGCTCACGGAGATCTAACCAGGGCTCACGGGGATCTAACCAGGGCTCACGGGGATCTAACCAGGGCTCACGGGGATCTAACCAGGGCTCACGGGGATCTAACCAGGGCTCACGGGGATCTAACCAGGGCCCACGGGGATCTAACCAAGACCCACGGGGATATAACCAGGGCCCACGGAGATCTAACCAGGGCCCACGGAGCTCTAACCAGGGCCCACGGGGATCTAACCAGGGCCCACGGGGATCTAACCAGGGCCCACGGAGCTCTAACCAGGGCCCACGGAGCTCTAACCAGGGCCCACGGGGATATAACCAGGGCCCACGGGGATCTAACCAGGGCCCACGGAGCTCTAACCAGGGCCCACGGGGATCTAACCATGGCCCACGGGGATCTAACCATGGCCCACGGGGATCTAACCAGGGCCCACGGGGATCTAACCAGGGCCCACGGAGCTCTAACCAGGGCCCACGGAGCTCTAACCAGGGCCCACGGGGATCTAACCAGGGCCCACGGGGATCTAACCAGGGCCCACGGAGCTCTAACCAGGGCCCACGGAGATCTAACCAGGGCCCACGGAGATCTAACCAGGGCTCACGGGGATCTAACCAGGGCTCACGGGGCTCTAACCAGGGCTCACGGGGCTCTAACCAGGGCTCACGGGGATCTAACCAGGGCCCACGGGGATCTAACCAGGGCCCACGGGGATCTAACCAGGGCCCACGGGGATCTAACCAGGGCCCACGGGGATCTAACCAGGGCTCACGGGGCTCTAACCAGGGCCCACGGGGCTCTAACCAGGGCCCACGGGGCTCTAACCAGGGCCCACGGGGCTCTAACCAGGGCCCACGGGGCTCTAACCAGGACCCACGGGGCTCTAACCAGGACCCACGGGTCTCTAACCAGGGCCCACGGAGCTCTAACCAGGGCCCACGGAGCTCTAACCAGGGCCCACGGGGATCTAACCAGGGCCCACGGGGATCTAACCAGGGCCCACGGAGCTCTAACCAGGGCCCACGGGGATCTAACCAGGGCCCACGGGTCTCTAACCAGGGCCCACGGAGCTCTAACCAGGGCCCACGGAGCTCTAACCAGGGCCCACGGAGCTCTAACCAGGGCTCACGGAGCTCTAACCAGGGCCCACGGGGATCTAACCAGGGCCCACGGGGATCTAACCAGGGCCCACGGGGATCTAACCAGGGCCCACGGGGATCTAACCAGGGCCCACGGAGCTCTAACCAGGGCCCACGGAGCTCTAACCAGGGCCCACGGAGCTCTAACCAGGGAAAGAATAGTGCCCTCTAGTAAAGAATAGTGCCCTCTGGTAAAGAATAGTGCCCTCTGGTAAGGAATAGTGCCCTCTGGTAAAGAATAGTGCCCCTCTGGTAAAGAATAGTGCCCTCTGGTAAAGAATAGTGCCCTCTGGTAAAGAATAGTGCCCTCTGGTAAAGAATAGTGCCCTCTGGTAAAGAATAGTGCCCTCTGGTAAAGAATAGTGCCCTCTGGTAAAGAATAGTGCCCTATGTTAAAGAATAGTGCTCTAGACAGTTGGAAGAGTGATGATCTAACTGTCCTGTTGTTGTCTCTGAAGTCTCTCGTTAAACCTAACACAGCTCTATAAACCCTTACGCACAGACAGACACACACACACAGTCTTTCCTTCGTGATGAGAGATGATGAGTCTTTGATGTGGCCAGACAACCCTCACTGAGCTTACACAACCCATTTAATTGAAGCTCTCTAAATAGAATATCTGGAATGACTCGCTTTCTTTTTTTTCTTCTTTGTCTATCTCTTTATTGAGCCGTAACGCGGTAGCCCAGAGGGTAGGAGCGTAACTCGGTAGCCGGAGGGTAGGAGCGTAACTCGGTAGCCGGAGGGTAGGAGCGTAACTCGGTAGGCCGGAGGGTAACTCGGTAGGCCGGAGGGTAACTCGGTAGGCCGGAGGGTAACTCGGTAGGCGGGAGGGTAACGCGGTAGGCGGGAGGGTAACGCGGTAGGCGGGAGGGTAACGCGGTAGGCGGGAGGGTAACGCGGTAGGCGGGAGGGTAACGCGGTAGGCGGGAGGGTAACGCGGTAGGAGGGAGGGTAACGCGGTAGGCGGGAGGGTAACGCGGTAGGCGGGAGGGTAACGCGGTAGGCGGGAGGGTAGGAGCGTAACTCGGTGGGTAGGAGGGTAACTCGGTAGTCTGGAGGGTAGAAGGGTAACTCGGTAGTCTGGAGGGTAGGAGGGTAACTCGGTAGGCCGGAGGGTAGGCGCGTAACTCTGTAGCCCGGAGGGTAGGCGCGTAACTCGGTAGGCCGGAGGGTAGGAGCGTAACTCGGTAGCCCGGAGGGTAGGAACGTAACTCGGTAGCCCGGAGGGTAGGAGCGTAACTCGGTAGCCCGGAGGGTAGGAGCGTAACTCGGTAGGCCGAAGGGTAGGAGCGTAACTCGGTGGGTAGGAGGGTAACTCGGTAGCCCGGAGGGTAGGAGCGTAACTCGGTAGGCCGAAGGGTAGGAGCGTAACTCGGTGGGTAGGAGCGTAACTCTGTAGCCCGGAGGGTAGGAGCGTAACTCTGTAGCCCGGAGGGTAGGAGCGTAACTCGGTAGGCCGGAGGGTAGGAGCGTAACTCGGTAGGCCGGAGGGTAGGAGCGTAACTCGTTAGGCCGGAGGGTAGGAGCGTAACTCGGTAGGACGGAGGGTAGGCGCGTAACTCTGTAGCCCGGAGGGTAGGAGCGTAACTCGGTAGGCCGGAGGGTAGGAGCGTAACTCGGTAGGCCGGAGGGTAGGAGCGTAACTCGGTAGCCCGGAGGGTAGGAACGTAACTCGGTAGCCCGGAGGGTAGGAGCGTAACTCGGTAGCCCGGAGGGTATGAGCGTAACTCGTTAGGCCGAAGGGTAGGAGCGTAACTCGGTGGGTAGGAGGGTAACTCGGTAGTCTGGAGGGTAGGAGCGTAACTCGGTAGCCCGGAGGGTAGGAACGTAACTCGGTAGCCCGGAGGGTAGGAGCGTAACTCGGTAGGCCGGAGGGTAGGAGCGTAACTCGGTAGGCCGGAGGGTAACTCGGTAGGCGGGAGGGTAACGCGGTAGGCCGGAGGGTAACTCGGTAGGCGGGAGGGTAACGCGGTAGGCGGGAGGGTAACGCGGTAGGCGGGAGGGTAACGCGGTAGGCGGGAGGGTAACGCGGTAGGCGGGAGGGTAACGCGGTAGGCGGGAGGGTAACGCGGTAGGCGGGAGGGTAACGCGGTAGGCGGGAGGGTAACGCGGTAGGCGGGAGGGTAGGAGCGTAACTCGGTGGGTAGGAGGGTAACTCGGTAGTCTGGAGGGTAGAAGGGTAACTCGGTAGTCTGGAGGGTAGGAGGGTAACTCGGTAGGCCGGAGGGTAGGCGCGTAACTCTGTAGCCCGGAGGGTAGGCGCGTAACTCGGTAGGCCGGAGGGTAGGAACGTAACTCGGTAGCCCGGAGGGTAGGAGCGTAACTCGGTAGCCCGGAGGGTAGGAGCGTAACTCGGTAGGCCGAAGGGTAGGAGCGTAACTCGGTGGGTAGGAGGGTAACTCGGTAGCCCGGAGGGTAGGAGCGTAACTCGGTAGGCCGAAGGGTAGGAGCGTAACTCGGTGGGTAGGAGGGTAACTCTGTAGCCCGGAGGGTAGGAGCGTAACTCTGTAGCCCGGAGGGTAGGAGCGTAACTCTGTAGCCCGGAGGGTAGGAGCGTAACTCGGTAGGCCGGAGGGTAGGAGCGTAACTCGTTAGGCCGGAGGGTAGGAGCGTAACTCGTTAGGCCGGAGGGTAGGAGCGTAACTCGGTAGGACGGAGGGTAGGCGCGTAACTCTGTAGCCCGGAGGGTAGGAGCGTAACTCGGTAGGCCGGAGGGTAGGAGCGTAACTCGGTAGGCCGGAGGGTAGGAGCGTAACTCGGTAGCCCGGAGGGTAGGAACGTAACTCGGTAGCCCGGAGGGTAGGAGCGTAACTCGGTAGCCCGGAGGGTATGAGCGTAACTCGTTAGGCCGAAGGGTAGGAGCGTAACTCGGTGGGTAGGAGGGTAACTCGGTAGTCTGGAGGGTAGGAGCGTAACTCGGTAGCCCGGAGGGTAGGAACGTAACTCGGTAGCCCGGAGGGTAGGAGCGTAACTCGGTAGCCCGGAGGGTAGGAGCGTAACTCGTTAGGCCGAAGGGTAGGAGCGTAACTCGGTGGGTAGGAGGGTAACTCGGTAGTCTGGAGGGTAGGAGCGTAACTCGGTAGGCCGGAGGGTAGGAGCGTAACTCGGTAGCCCGGAGGGTCGGAGCGTAACTCGGTAGCCCGGAGGGTAGGAACGTAACTCGGTAGCCCGGAGGGTAGGAGCGTAACTCGGTAGCCCGGAGGGTAGAAGCGTAACTCGGTAGGCCGAAGGGTAGGAGCGTAACTCGGTGGGTAGGAGCGTAACTCGGTAGACTGGAGGGTATGAGCGTAACTCGGTAGGCCGGAGGGTAGGAGCGTAACTCGGTAGACTGGAGGGTAGGAGCATTGGGCCAGTAACCTCAAAGGTAGCTGGATCAAATCCCTGAGCTGACAAGGTAAAAATCTGTCGTTCTGCCCCTGAGCAAGGCAGTTAACCCACTGTTCCCCTGGCACCGAGGACATGGATGTCGATTAAGGCAGCCTTCCTCACCTCTCTGATTCAGTTAAATGCAGAAGACACATTTCAGTTGAATGCGTTCAGTTGGACAACTGACTAGGTACCCCCCCTTCCCTTTTATCAGTGTGCTCAGTGCATATGTGATGGATTTGATTCAAACACAGAGGGTGTGTCTGCCTATATATGGACAAATACGTGTAAACATTTCAACCAATCGCTTGGTCGAAGGAACAGGTTGACTCTCGGTCGACCAATTAAATTTTTTTTTTAGTCGGGGACAGCCCTAACACACACACACACACACACACACACACACACACACACACACACACACACACACACACACACACAGAATACTTGCTAGCAGTTGTGTAGTTTTGTCCCAGACCGGGTAGAGGAATAGTATGGGAAATTCAGACCATTTAATTCCTGATAGACATTAGACAACCCTCAGACAACCCTCAGCTCAGTTGAATGCATTTCATAATGGTATGAATGTATTATGTAGATAATAAAGTGTTACCAAACAATGTAATTTGTCATTTTTATATTTGTTATATAGACTTTTATATAAACCTTCCCCCCCTTACCCTGTCTCCTCCAGGTTCCCCGTTCCTTTCCATTGAGGACTTGGTTAGGGTATGTAAACGGAATGGTAACACCCCCCCCCTGTCTCCTCCAGGTTCCCCGTTCCTGGCCAGTGAGGACTGTGTCCTTGGAGGGGTCATCGTCCTGAGGTGCTGCAGGTGTTCCGACGCACAACCCTCTCCTGACATCCAGGCTATACTGGGTAAGAGTTTATAACACAACCCTCTCCTGACATCCAGGCTATACTGGGTAAGAGTTTATAACACAACCCTCTCCTGACATCCAGGCTATACTGGGTAAGAGTTTATAACACAACCCTCTCCTGACATCCAGGCTATACTGGGTAAGAGTTTATAACACAACCCTCTCCTGACATCCAGGCTATACTGGGTAAGAGTTTATAACACAACCCTCTCCTGACATCCAGGCTATACTGGGTAAGAGTTTATAACACAACCCTCTCCTGACATCCAGGCTATACTGGGTAAGAGTTTATAACACAACCCTCTCCTGACATCCAGGCTATACTGGGTAAGAGTTTATAACACAACCCTCTCCTGACATCCAGGCTATACTGGGTAAGAGTTTATAACACAACCCTCTCCTGACATCCAGGCTATACTGGGTAAGAGTTTATAACCCAACCCTCTCCTGACATCCAGGCTATACTGGGTAAGAGTTTATAACACAACCCTCTCCTGACATCCAGGCTATACTGGGTAAGAGTTTATAACACAACCCTCTCCTGACATCCAGGCTATACTGGGTAAGAGTTTATAACACAACCCTCTCCTGACATCCAGGCTATACTGGGTAAGAGTTTATAACACAACCCT
This sequence comes from Salvelinus alpinus, assembly GCF_045679555.1. NCBI lineage: Eukaryota > Metazoa > Chordata > Actinopteri > Salmoniformes > Salmonidae > Salvelinus > Salvelinus alpinus. Next base: position 5,831,026 of record NC_092088.1, read on the forward strand.
CTCCTGACATCCAGGCTATACTGGGTAAGAGTTTATAACACAACCCTCTCCTGACATCCAGGCTATACTGGGTAAGAGTTTATAACACAACCCTCTTCTGACATCCAGCCTATACTGGGTAAGAGTTTATAACACAACCCTCTCCTGACATCCAGGCTATACTGGGTAAGAGTTTATAACCCAACCCTCTCCTGACATCCAGGCTATACTGGGTAAGAGTTTATAACACAACCCTCTCCTGACATCCAGGCTATACTGGGTAAGAGTTTATAACACAACCCTCTCCTGACATCCAGGCTATACTGGGTAAGAGTTTATAACCCGACCCTCTCCTGACATCCAGGCTATACTGGGTAAGAGTTTATAACACGACCCTCTCCTGATATCCAGGCTATACTGGGTAAGAGTTTATAACCCAACCCTCTCCTGACATCCAGGCTATACTGGGTAAGAGTTTATAACCCAACCCTCTCCTGACATCCAGGCTATACTGGGTAAGAGTTTATAACCCAACCCTCTCCTGACATCTAGGCTATACTGGGTAAGAGTTTATAACACAACCCTCCCCTGACATCCAGGCTATACTGGGTAAGAGTTTATAACCCAACCCTCTCCTGACATCCAGGCTATACTGGGTAAGAGTTTATAACACAACCCTCTCCTGACATCCAGGCTATACTGGGTAAGAGTTTAACACAACCCTCTCCTGACATCCAGGCTATACTGGGTAAGAGTTTATAACACAACCCTCTCCTGACATCCAGGCTATACTGGGTAAGAGTTTATAACCCAACCCTCTCCTGACATCCAGGCTATACTGGGTAAGAGTTTATAACCCAACCCTCTCCTGACATCCAGGCTATACTGGGTAAGAGTTTATAACACAACCCTCTCCTGACATCCAGGCTATACTGGGTAAGAGTTTATAACACAACCCTCTCCTGACATCCAGGCTATACTGGGTAAGAGTTTATAACCCGACCCTCTCCTGACATCCAGGCTATACTGGGTAAGAGTTTATAACACGACCCTCTCCTGACATCCAGGCTATACTGGGTAAGAGTTTATAACCCAACCCTCTCCTGACATCCAGGCTATACTGGGTAAGAGTTTATAACCCAACCCTCTCCTGACATCCAGGCTATACTGGGTAAGAGTTTATAACACAACCCTCTCCTGATATCCAGGCTATACTGGGTAAGAGTTTATAACACAACCCTCTCCTGACATCCAGGCTATACTGGGTAAGAGTTTATATATGTGGTTGTCTCTCCTAGCTATCTGAAGATGAATGTACTAACTGTGACTGTGATATGTGGTTGTCCCACCCAGCTATCTGAAGATGAATGTACTGACTGTGACTGTGACATGTGGTTGTCCCACCCAGCTATCTGAAGATGAATACACTAACTGTGACTGTGATATGTGGTTGTCTCTCCTAGCTATCTGAAGATGAATATACTAACTGTGATATGTGGTTGTCTCTCCTAGCTATCTGAAGATGAATATACTAACTGTGACTGTGATATGTGGTTGTCCCACCTAGCTATCTGAAGATGAATGTACTAACTGTGACTGTGATATGTGGTTGTCCCACCCAGCTATCTGAAGATGAATACACTAACTGTGACTGTGATATGTGGTTGTCTCTCCTAGCTATCTGAAGATGAATGTACTGACTGTGACTGTGATATGTGGTTGTCTCACCTAGCTATCTGTAGATGAATGTACTGACTATGACTGTGATATGTGGTTGTCTCTCCTAGCTATCTGAAGATGAATGAACTGACTATGACTGTGATATGTGGTTGTCTCTCCTAGCTATCTGAAGATGAATGAACTGACTATGACTGTGATATGTGGTTGTCTCTCCTAGCTATCTGTAGATGAATGCACTGACTGTGACTGTGATATGTGGTTGTCTCTCCTAGCTATCTGAAGATGAATGCACTAACTGTGACTGTGATATGTGGTTGTCTCTCCTAGCTATCTGAAGATGAATGTACTGACTGTGACTGTGATATGTGGTTGTCCCACCTAGCTATCTGAAGATGAATGTACTGACTGTGACTGTGATATGTGGTTGTCTCTCCTAGCTATCTGAAGATGAATGTACTGACTGTGACTGTGATATGTGGTTGTCTCTCCTAGCTATCTGAAGATGAATGTACTGACTGTGACTGTGATATGTGGTTGTCTCACCTAGCTATCTGTAGATGAATGTACTGACTGTGACTGTGATATGTGGTTGTCCCACCTAGCTATCTGAAGATTAATGTACTGACTGTGATATGTGGTTGTCTCTCCTAGCTATCTGTAGATGACTGTACTGACTGTGACTGTGATATGTGGTTGTCCCACCTAGCTATCTGAAGATGAATGTACTGACTGTGACTGTGATATGTGGTTGTCTCTCCTAGCTATCTGAAGATGAATGTACTGACTGTGACTGTGATATGTGGTTGTCCCACCTAGCTATCTGAAGATGAATGTACTGACTGTGATATGTGGTTGTCTCTCCTAGCTATCTGAAGATGAATGTACTGACTGTGACTGTGATATGTGGTTGTCTCACCTAGCTATCTGAAGATGAATGTACTGACTGTGACTGTGATATGTGGTTGTCCCACCTAGCTATCTGAAGATTAATGTACTGACTGTGATATGTGGTTGTCTCTCCTAGCTATCTGTAGATGAATGTACTAACTGTGACTGTGATATGTGGTTGTCCCACCTAGCTATCTGTAGATGAATGTACTGACTGTGACTGTGATATGTGGTTGTCTCTCCTAGCTATCTGAAGATGAATGTACTGACTGTGACTGTGATATGTGGTTGTCCCACCTAGATATCTGAAGATGAATGTACTGACTGTGACTGTGATATGTGGTTGTCCCACCTAGATATCTGAAGATGAATGTACTGACTATGACTGTGATATGTGGTTGTCCCACCTAGATATCTGAAGATGAATGTACTGACTGTGACTGTGATATGTGGTTGTCCCACCCAGCTATCTGAAGGTGAATGTACTAACTGTGACTGTGATATGTGGTTGTCTCTCCTAGCTATCTGAAGATGAATGTACTGACTGTGACTGTGATATGTGGTTGTCTCACCTAGCTATCTGAAGATGAATGTACTGACTGTGACTGTGATATGTGGTTGTCTCACCTAGCTATCTGAAGATGAATATACTAACTGTGACATGTGGTTGTCTCACCTAGCTATCTGAAGATGAATGTACTAACTGTGACTGTGATAATGTGGTTGTCCCACCTAGCTATCTGTAGATGAATGTACTGACTGTGACTGTGACATGTGGTTGTCTCACCTAGCTATCTGTAGATGAATGTACTGACTGTGACTGTGATATGTGGTTGTCTCACCTAGCTATCTGAAGATGAATGTACTGACTGTGACTGTGATATGTGGTTGTCTCTCCTAGCTATCTGAAGATGAATGTACTGACTGTGCGTTGCTCTGGATAAATGACTCAAATGTAATTTGGGACACAGACTTTGTCCCTGCCAGCTGTCAAAGTGCAATGTTTTTCCTCTGTCTGACGGATATAAAGTTTATGATGTGTGTAACTCCTCAGCTTATGAGAAACTGGACCAAACTTCCTGGTCTCAACGACCAAACTTCCTGGTCCCAATGACCAACAGACTTCTTTTTGTCTACCCTGCGCTCATCAACTTTTTTTATGTCTTTCTCTCCCCCTCTCTCTCCCTCTCTCTCTCTCTGTCTCTCTCGCTCTCCCCTCTCTCTCTCTCTCTCTCTCTCTCTCTCTCTCTCTCTGTCTCTCTCTCTCTCCCCTCTCTCTCTCTCTCTCTCTCTCTCTCTCTCTCTCTCTCTCTCTCTCTCTCTCTCTCTCTCTCTCTCTCTCTCTCTCTCTCTCTCTCTCTCTCTCTCTCCCCCCTCTCTCCTTCCCCCTCTCTCTCTCCTTCCCCCTCTCCCTTCCCTCCAGTTGAGTTCCTGTGGAGTCACACTACAGAGAGTATGTGTGTAGGCTACATGTCTGCCCAGGATGGGAAAGCCAAGGTGAGCCTCCATAACGATAAACAAACAAGCCATATGTCACTGGTTTCTCTGCTGAACTTTTACAAAGATAATTACAAACTGTTCATAAGAATAATACGTTTGACATGTTAACTAATTCAAATAAATATCATTGGATTACATTGAGAAGTGCAAATGGAAAAGATATTTAAGACAAGTCATAATTTACAAGAACCCATTTTTTTCCCCTTCCTGTTTTCATGACTTGTGGTTTGAGTTTGTCACTGACTCGCTGCAGATCTGTTGAAAGTTGTTTTACAGTTTCCAGAATTGATAGATTTTAATTAGAAAAATGTGATTAAACAAACAAATGAGTGTTTCTGGAAAAATCTGGTTTTGTGGTGGAATAGATTTTGGAAAAGTGCGTTACTGCACAGTAGTTGTGATTTGCAATAAATATCCTGAACCACATCCAACCTCTCGTCCTGCACAAACTGCTCAGTACGTTAGGAGAGATAGAGGTGAGAGAGAGCAGAGCAGCTTTGTGTAACGTGTAGAATTGCACAATAGATGGGAAATGTGATTGTTAGAAGAAGGAATTGAACTGGGGCCAACCTTGCTGCCTGTGTCGCAATACTCCTAATGCTCTACAAACTGCTGTAAACCTCCTACAGCTCTATCAACTGCTGTAAACCTCCTACAGCTCTATCAACTGCTGTAAACCTCCTACAGCTCTATCAACTGCTGTAAACCTCCTACAGCTCTATCAACTGCTGTAAACCTCCTACAGCTCTATCAACTGCTGTAAAACTCCCACAGCTCTATCAACTGCTGTAAACCTCCCACAGCTCTATCAACTGCTGTAAACTTCCTACTGCTCTCTCCGGTCCCTTGCTCACTCTCTCTCAGCTTGCTCTCTCTCAGCTTGCTCTCTCTCAGCTTGCTCTCTCTCCGGTCGCTCTCTCTCCGGTCCCTCGCTCGCTCTCTCTCCGGTCCCTCGCTCGCTCTCTCTCCGGTCCCTCGCTCTCTCTCTCTCCGGTCCCTCGCTCGCTCTCTCTCCGGTCCCTCGCTCGCTCTCTCTCTCCGGTCGCTCGCTCTCTCTCTCCGGTCCCTCGCTCGCTCTCTCTCTCCGATCGTTCGCTCTCTCTCACCGGTCCCTCGCTCGCTCTCTCTCCGGTCCCTCTCCGGTCCCTCACTCGCTCTCTCTCCGGTCCCTCACTCGCTCTCTCTCCGGTCGCTCGCTCTCTCTCCGGTCCCCCAGTGGCCCAGTCTCTCTCTCCAATCCCCCAGTCCCTCTCTCTCTCTCCAGTAGCCCAGTCCCTCTCTCTCTCTCCAGTAGCCCAGTCCCTCTCTCTCTCCAATCCCCCAGTCCCTCTCTCTCTCTCTCTCCAATCCCCCAGTCCCTCTCTCTCTCTCTCTCCAATCCTCTCTCTCTCTCCAATCCCCCAGTCCCTCTCTCTCTCTCCAATCCCCCAGTCCCTCTCTCTCTCTCCAATCCCCCAGTCCCTCTCTCTCTCTCTCTCCAATCCCCCAGTCCCTCTCTCTCTCTCTCTCCAATCCCCCAGTCCCTCTCTCTCTCTCCAATCCCCCAGTCCCTCTCTCTCTCTCCAATCCCCCAGTCGCTCTCTCTCCGGTTCCTCGCTCTCTCCGGTCTCTCTCTCTCCAGTCCCCCAGTGGCCCAGTCTCTCTCTCTCCAGTAGCCCAGTCCTCCTCTCTCTCTCTCTCTCTCTCTCTCTCTCTCCAGTAGCCCAGTTTCTCTCTCCTCCTCTCCCCTATCAATGTGTAATTTGCTCGCTGTGCTCTGGGTGTTGTGCCCGGGAGGGGCATGTGAGCTCTCCTTTCAAATCTGGGCCAACTTCACTAGGTCAATATGGTGAATACTCTGCTTTTCTGGGGGGACAGTAAAGCCTATAAATATCCAAACACAGAAACACAAGAGAAGCGGTTAACTCTCAGATCAGCCAAGGTGGTTTACCCTTTGACCTTGTGTGAACTGTGGAGACCACCCATATGTTGTAGTGAAAGGCTATGTGACGGACTAGAGTAGACCTTTGTCCAGCTGCTGTTGTTGCTATGTTATGGTGATAGAGAGGGGACTACATAGTAATGTGGAGACTGATAGAGAGGGGACTACACAGTAATGTGGAGACTGGTAGAGAGGGGACTACACAGTAATGTGGAGACTGATAGAGAGGGGACTACACAGTAATGTGGAGACTGGTAGAGAGGGGACTACATAGTAATGTGGAGACTGATAGAGAGGGGACTACACAGTAATGTGGAGACTGGTAGAGAGGGGACTACACAGTAATGTGGAGACTGATAGAGAGGGGACTACACCGTAATGTGGAGACTGATAGAGAGGGGACTACACAGTAATGTGGAGACTGGTAGAGAGGGGACTACACAGTAATGTGGAGACTGGTAGAGAGGGGACTACACAGTAATGTGGAGACTGATAGAGAGGGGACTACACAGTAATGTGGAGACTGATAGAGAGGGGACTACACAGTAATGTGGAGACTGGTAGAGAGGGGACTACACAGTAATGTGGAGACTGATAGAGAGGGGACTACACCGTAATGTGGAGACTGATAGAGAGGGGACTACACAGTAATGTGGAGACTGATAGAGAGGGGACTACACAGTAATGTGGAGACTGATAGAGAGGGGACTACACAGTAATGTGGAGACTGATAGAGAGGGGCCTACACAGTAATGTGGAGACTGGTAGAGAGGGGACTACACAGTAATGTGGAGACTGATAGAGAGGGGACTACACAGTAATGTGGAGACTGATAGAGAGGGGACTACACAGTAATGTGGAGACTGATAGAGAGGGGACTACACAGTAATGTGGAGACTGATAGAGAGGGGACTACACAGTAATGTGGAGACTGGTAGAGAGGGGACTACACAGTAATGTGGAGACTGATAGAGAGGGGACTACACAGTAATGTGGAGACTGATAGAGAGGGGACTACACAGTAATGTGGAGACTGATAGAGAGGGGACTACACCGTAATGTGGAGACTGATAGAGAGGGGACTACACAGTAATGTGGAGACTGATAGAGAGGGGACTACACAGTAATGTGGAGACTGATAGAGAGGGGACTACACAGTAATGTGGAGACTGATAGAGAGGGGACTACACAGTAATGTGGAGACTGATAGAGAGGGGACTACATAGTAATGTGGAGACTGATAGAGAGGGGACTACACAGTAATGTGGAGACTGATAGAGAGGGGACTACACAGTAATGTGGAGACTGATAGAGAGGGGACTACACAGTAATGTGGAGACTGATAGAGAGGGGACTACACAGTAATGTGGAGACTGATAGAGAGGGGACTACACAGTAATGTGGAGACTGATAGAGAGGGGACTACACAGTAATGTGGAGACTGATAGAGAGGGGACTACACAGTAATGTGGAGACTGATAGAGAGGGGACTACACAGTAATGTGGAGACTGATAGAGAGGGGACTACACAGTAATGTGGAGACTGGTAGAGAGGGGACTACACAGTAACAGTACTGTGGAGACTGATAGAGAGGGGACTACACAGTAACAGTACTGTGGAGACTGATAGAGAGGGGACTACACAGTAATGGGCTGTGCTGGGCCGGGCCGTACTGGGCCGTGCCGGGCTGGGCCATACTGGGCTGGGCTGGGCCGTCCTGGGCTGGGTCGCGTTGTTATTTTGTGACGGTTGCAAACAGGGGAGCAAGGCCTCACAGTCCTCCGGGATGGGACATGAAAGGCCTGATACAGGCCAGCTATATTTATAACAGACCACATCCCTGTACATAATTCATATACTGTTCTTCATCATATACTTTGCCTGGCACGCGATTTGACTGTGAGATGTGATTGGACCTGTACTGTGTTAACAGGGCCATGTAGGCCGTTCCATTTTGTTTAGTGTTTCAGCTCATTCCCCCCTAGACACATTTGGACCACTTTAAAGCATGTTGGACTTAAAACAGAGTTCAGTTTTAAAGCATGTTGGACTTAAAACAGAGTTCAGTTTTAAAGCATGTTGGACTTAAAACAGAGTTGAGTTTTAAAGCATGTTGGACTTAAAACAGAGTTCAGTTTTAAAGCATGTTGGACTTAAAACAGAGTTCAGTTTTAAAGCATGTTGGACTTAAAACAGAGTTCAGTTTTAAAGCATGTTGGACTTAAAACAGAGTTCAGTTTTAAAGCATGTTGGACTTAAAACAGAGTTCAGTTTTAAAGCATGTTGGACTTAAAACAGAGTTCAGTTTTAAAGCATGTTGGACTTAAAACAGAGTTCAGTTTTAAAGCATGTTGGACTTAAAACAGAGTTCAGTTTTAAAGCATGTTGGACTTAAAACAGAGTTCAGTTTTAAAGCATGTTGGACTTAAAACAGAGTTCAGTTTTAAAGCATGTTGGACTTAAAACAGAGTTCAGTTTTAAAGCATGTTGGACTTAAAACAGAGTTCAGTTTTAAAGCATGTTGGACTTAAAACAGAGTTCAGTTTAAAGCATGTTGGACTCAAAACAGAGTTGAGTTTTAAATCATGTTGGACTTAAAACAGAGTTCAGTTTAAAGCATGTTGGACTTAAAACAGAGTTGAGTTTTAAATCATGTTGGACTTAAAACAGAGTCTTTACTGTTGTTTGATTTGTCTGTTATGACAACAACTAAAATAATAATATGACACGTGTTTTATTAAAGTACACTGGGTTTTTCTGTTCCACTTCATAGAGACAATAAACAGTCATAGGATTCTATCAGAACGGTCATAGGATTCTATCCGAACGGTCATAGGATTCTATCAGAACGGTCATAGGATTCTATCAGAACGGTCATAGGATTCTATCCGAACGGTCATAGGATTCTATCAGAACGGTCATAGGATTCTATCCGAACGGTCATAGGATTCTATCAGAACGGTCATAGGATTCTATCAGAACGGTCATAGGATTCTATCAGAACGGTCATAGGATTCTATCCGAACGGTCATAGGATTCTATCAGAACGGTCATAGGATTCTATCAGAACGGTCATAGGATTCTATCAGAACGGTCATAGGATTCTATCCGAACGGTCATAGGATTCTATCAGAACGGTCATAGGATTCTATCCGAACGGTCATAGGATTCTATCCGAACGGTCATAGGATTCTATCAGAACGGTCATAGGATTCTATCAGAACGGTCATAGGATTCTATCAGAACGGTCATAGGATTCTATCAGAACGGTCATAGGATTCTATCAGAACGGTCATAGGATTCTATCAGAACGGTCATAGGATTCTATCAGAACGGTCATAGGATTCTATCAGAACGGTCATAGGATTCTATCAGAACGGTCATAGGATTCTATCAGAACGGTCATAGGATTCTATCAGAACGGTCATAGGATTCTATCCGAACGGTCATAGGATTCTATCAGAACGGTCATAGGATTCTATCAGAACGGTCATAGGATTCTATCAGAACGGTCATAGGATTCTATCAGAACGGTCATAGGATTCTATCAGAACGGTCATAGGATTCTATCAGAACGGTCATAGGATTCTATCAGAACGGTCTTAGGATTCTATCCGCACGGTCATAGGATTCTATCAGAACGGTCATAGGATTCTATCCGAACGGTCATAGGATTCTATCCGAACGGTCATAGGATTCTATCAGAACGGTCATAGGATTCTATCCGAACGGTCATAGGATTCTATCCGAACGGTCATAGGATTCTATCCGAACGGTCATAGGATTCTATCAGAACGGTCATAGGATTCTATCAGAACGGTCATAGGATTCTATCAGAACGGTCATAGGATTCTATCAGAACGGTCATAGGATTTTAGCAGAACAGTCAATAGACATGTATTGAGAAATGGAAAACAAAAATCATATGATAAAATCCTGTTCTGGGATAGAATCCAATGATTGTTCTGATAGAATAGTAAAACCACCACAACATCAAAGTGGTAATAGCATTGTGCTATATTTATACCCTCTCCTCCTCCCCTTTCCTCTTCTCCGCCCACTCCTCTCTGCTCATCTCCCCCTCCTCTCTTCTCCTCATTCTCTCCTCCTCCCCCTCCTCTCTTCTCCTCACTCTCCTCCTCCTCCTCCCTCTCCTCCCTCTCTGCCCTCTCCTCCTCTTCTCCTCCTCCCCTCTCCTCCTCCCCACTCATCCTCCCTGCTCATCTCTTTTCCTCCCCTTCCTCTCCTCCTCTTGTCCCTCCTCTTCTCCTCCCTCTCCTCTTCCCCTTCTCTCCTCTCCTCCTCCCCTTCTCTCCTCTTCTCCTCTCCTCTCCTTCCCCTCCACCTTCGTTCCTCCTCTCCTCTTCTCTCATCCACTTGTCCACACCCTCTCCCCCTCCACTCGGGTGTTAACGTGTCAGCTCGCTGCTTTTAAACACATCAGCTCAACAACAAAGGGTTGTGTTTTTTCACAGACAAACACAGAAAAAAACATTTGTTATATTTCAAGTGAATCAGAGTTCCCCGGTGTGGTCAATCACTGGAACAACAAGCTGTCAACAGAAAAATGACTGCAAACATCTGCCTCTTTACTCTTTATGTATTTCTCTCTTCAATCAAGTTTATTTTATATAGCCCTTCTATAGGAAGAAACCTAGAGAGGAACCAACCTCTCTCTCTCTTTCCTTCTTCTTCTCCATCCATCAGCCCCACTGGCTCGTAGGAATACAATCATGGGTTGATCAGATGCTGTGAATATGCAGTTAGAAGTTCATAAGAGTTTGTTAGTATTGTGAGTTGTTGTACAACTCATGTAGGGGTGTAGTCAGGTGTGATATAACAGACTAGATCACATGTAGGGGTGTAGTCAGGTGTGATATAACAGACTAGATCACATGTAGGGGTGTAGTCAGGTGTGATATAACAGACTAGATCTCATGTAGGGGTGTAGTCAGGTGTGATATAACAGACTAGATCACATGTAGGGGTGTAGTCAGGTGTGATATAACAGACTAGATCACATGTAGGGGTGTAGTCAGGTGTGATATAACAGACTAGATCACATGTAGGGGTGTAGTCAGGTGTGATATAACAGACTAGATCACATGTAGGGGTGTAGTCAGGTGTGATGTAACAGACTAGATCACATGTAGGGGTGTAGTCAGGTGTGATATAACAGACTAGATCACATGTAGGGGTGTAGTCAGGTGTGATGTACCAGACTAGATCACATGTAGTTAGGTGTGATATAACAGACTAGATCACATGTAGTCAGGTGTGATGTAACAGACTAGATCACATGTAGGGGTGTAGTCAGGTGTGATATAACAGACTAGATCACATGTAGGGGTGTAGTCAGGTGTGATGTAACAGACTAGATCACATGTAGTCAGGTGTGATATAACAGACTAGATCACATGTAGTCAGGTGTGATATAACAGACTAGATCACATGTAGTCAGGTGTGATATAACAGACTAGATCACATGTAGGGGTGTAGTCAGGTGTGATATAACAGACTAGATCACATGTAGTCAGGTGTGATATAACAGACTAGATCACATGTAGTCAGGTGTGATATAACAGACTAGATCACATGTAGGGGTGTAGTCAGGTGTGATATAACAGACTAGATCACATGTAGGGGTGTAGTCAGGTGTGATATAACAGACTAGATCACATGTAGTCAGGTGTGATATAACAGACTAGATCACATGTAGGGGTGTAGTCAGGTGTGATATAACAGACTAGATCTCATGTAGGGGTGTAGTCAGGTGTGATGTAACAGACTAGATCACATGTAGTCAGGTGTGATATAACAGACTAGATCACATGTAGGGGTGTAGTCAGGTGTGATGTAACAGACTAGATCACATGTAGTCAGGTGTGATATAACAGACTAGATCACATGTAGGGGTGTAGTCAGGTGTGATATAACAGACTAGATCACATGTAGGGGTGTAGTCAGGTGTGATATAACAGACTAGATCACATGTAGGGGTGTAGTCAGGTGTGATATAACAGACTAGATCACATGTAGGGGTGTAGTCAGGTGTGATATAACAGACTAGATCTCATGTAGGGGTGTAGTCAGGTGTGATATAACAGACTAGATCTCATGTAGGGGTGTAGTCAGGTGTGATATAACAGACTAGATCTCATGTAGGGGTGTAGTCAGGTGTGATATAACAGACTAGATCACATGTAGGGGTGTAGTCAGGTGTGATATAACAGACTAGATCACATGTAGGGGTGTAGTCAGGTGTGATATAACAGACTAGATCTCATGTAGGGGTGTAGTCAGGTGTGATATAACAGACTAGATCACATGTAGGGGTGTAGTCAGGTGTGATGTAACAGACTAGATCACATGTAGTCAGGTGTGATGTAACAGACTAGATCACATGTAGGGGTGTAGTCAGGTGTGATATAACAGACTAGATCACATGTAGGGGTGTAGTCAGGTGTGATATAACAGACTAGATCTCATGTAGGGGTGTAGTCAGGTGTGATATAACAGACTAGATCACATGTAGGGGTGTAGTCAGGTGTGATATAACAGACTAGATCACATGTAGGGGTGTAGTCAGGTGTGATATAACAGACTAGATCTCATGTAGGGGTGTAGTCAGGTGTGATATAACAGACTAGATCACATGTAGGGGTGTAGTCAGGTGTGATGTAACAGACTAGATCACATGTAGTCAGGTGTGATATAACAGACTAGATCACATGTAGGGGTGTAGTCAGGTGTGATGTAACAGACTAGATCACATGTAGTCAGGTGTGATATAACAGACTAGATCACATGTAGGGGTGTAGTCAGGTGTGATGTAACAGACTAGATCACATGTAGGGGTGTAGTCAGGTGTGATATAACAGACTAGATCACATGTAGGGGTGTAGTCAGGTGTGATATAACAGACTAGATCACATGTAGGGGTGTAGTCAGGTGTGATATAACAGACTAGATCACATGTAGTCAGGTGTGATATAACAGACTAGATCACATGTAGGGGTGTAGTCAGGTGTGATATAACAGACTAGATCACATGTAGGGGTGTAGTCAGGTGTGATATAAAAGACTAGATCACATGTAGGGGTGTAGTCAGGTGTGATATAACAGACTAGATCACATGTAGTCAGGTGTGATGTAACAGACTAGATCACATGTAGTCAGGTGTGATATAACAGTCCTAATTTGTCCTCGTCCAATAGGACCCTGGTCAAAAGTAGTCCACTACATTCGTCCTCGTCCAATAGGACCCTGGTCAAAAGTAGTCCACTACATTCGTCCTCGTCCAATAGGACCCTGGTCAAAAGTAGTGCACTACATTCGTCCTCGTCCAATAGGACCCTGGTCAAAAGTAGTGCAATACATTTGTCCTCGTCCAATAGGACCCTGGTCAAAAGTAGTGCACTACATTCGTCCTCGTCCAATAGGACCCTGGTCAAAAGTAGTGCAATACATTCGTCCTCGTCCAATAGGACCCTGGTCAAAAGTAGTCCACTACATTCGTCCTCGTCCAATAGGACCCTGGTCAAAAGTCGTGCACTACATTCGTCCTCGTCCAATAGGACCCTGGTCAAAAGTAGTCCACTACATTCGACCTCGTCCAATAGGACCCTGGTCAAAAGTAGTGCAATACATTTGTCCTCGTCCAATAGGACCATGGTCAAAAGTAGTGCACTACATTTGTCCTCGTCCAATAGGACCATGGTCAAAAGTAGTGCACTACATTTGTCCTCGTCCAATAGGACCATGGTCAAAAGTAGTGCACTACATTCGTCCTCGTCCAATAGGACCCTGGTCAAAAGTTGTCCACTACATTCGTCCTCGTCCAATAGGACCCTGGTCAAAAGTTGTCCACTACATTCGTCCTCGTCCAATAGGACCCTGGTCAAAAGTTGTCCACTACATTCGTCCTCGTCCAATAGGACCCTGGTCAAAAGTAGTGCACTACATTCGTCCTCGTCCAATAGGACCCTGGTCAAAAGTAGTGCACTATTTAGGGAATTGCGTACCATTTGGGACTTAGCATGTCCTCAGATGACCTATGTGAGCGGGGTCCTGTTCATTATGCGCCAAACGGAAGAAAACAAAATTGAAACCAGGGGAGGGACTACCATGACTTGTCCAATAAGAAAAACTTGTTTGAGTTTTCTGTTGCAAAATATTTTAAAACGTTTTCTATTGCGTGCCCTAATGAACAGGACCTAGTGTTCAATCTACTTCAGTTTAGTGGATCTTCTTACCAGCCAACCAGCCAGGCTGGGGACACATGTGGCAGACCCACCCTAAAAATGAAATCACACACACACACACACACACACACACACACACACACACACACACACCCTGAGCGCTGTGGTTGGATAATCACCCTCTGTGTTTGGTTTACTAAGCCCTTTGGTCCCTTTCCCCTCTCACAGCTCTTTCTGTAAATGTTAATCTGAGTTTTGAATGAAACAGAAATTAACATCTCAGCTGTGTCCCATCTGATAGTGATGTTGAGGTGATGGTCATGTTCGGGCTTTTTCAACTCGTTTTTACGGTTTCAATTAGGAGGAAATATTGTAAGTTATTCCATGTTGAACCCATCAAAAGTATGATTCGGTCCCCCCCCCCTCCTTCACCATTTTAAATCCTCTTTAACCCTGTCTAAAGATGAAGGGAAGCTATAGAACCCACTCAGAGGCTATAGCATAGGTAATAGTGTTTCAATGTGTGTCCTGGCCTGGCTTGTGTTCGTTAGGCACCAAACAGACTGAACGAGGCAGGGACTACCTGGACTTAATAAGAGGAGAGCTCTTATTCGTTTTTTTTTTTTTTTTCATTGCAAAAAAAAACACATTTTCAAACGTTTTCTGTGCCCTAATGACAGGACCCTGGCTTGTCCTGACTCTGACTCTGCCAGGGTTGTCCCACTGTAGTGACAGATTGCCTTAAGGTGTTACTGACTGAGAGGGAGGGAACACTGACTGCCTGGCCTGCTATAGTTATAAGCACAGGGAGAGACGTTCTCCTTTGATCCCACAAAGGAAGCCCCAACTCTGTTACCCGCCCCCAACCCCCTCTGTTCTCTTTCTGTTCTACATATCGTTCTTATTATCCTCCCACCAACGCTCTTCGTTCTCTTTCTGTTCTACATATCCCTCTTATCCTCCTCCCACCAACGCTCTTCGTTCTCTTTCTGTTCTACATATCGTTCTTATTATCCTCCCACCAACCCCCTCTGTTCTCTTTCTGTTCTACATATCTCTCTTGTTATTTTCTGTCTCTCTTTTGCTATGTATTTTGTAAGAACTGTACTCACTTTAGTTAGAAATGAAAGGTGTTAAAACTCTCTCTTCTCTCTCTCTCTCCAGACTCACATATCCCGCCTGCCTCCCGGGGCTGTAGCAGGACAGTCGCTGGCCATAGAGGGAGGAGTGTGTCGACTGGTCAGTACCGCTACAACAGTCGACTGAGCCACACCCACTTCCCCGCAGACCACACCCATTACCCGATGGGCCACACCCCCTCCTCAAAGCCGCCTTCAGCAATACTCAAATGTAACCTCTACGCCCACACAGCAGTAATACATTTGAGCTGTTTTAACAGGTGTCAGAAAGAGAGAGAGAGGGTGAGTAGGGTGAGTTAGACAGGGAGGGAAGGAAGGGGAAAGAGAGAGAGGGGGGGAGAGCGAGAGGGAGGGGGGGGGGGGGGGTGTTAGCTTTTGCTTCCAGCGCTACAGAACTATCCCTGTAGCCACTGTCTGCTTCCAGCATGTACTGTATGCCATGCCAACTTTACCTTAACGCTCCCAGCCTACAATACCAGAATCCGCATACCAACACCTCGCCTCCAGTCTCTCACCTAAACTAGACTTCACATCATCGCTTTGTTTAATTCTTTATTTTCCTTCTTTTTTTATTTTTATTTTTAACTAAAGGCACCGTCCTCCTAATGTATATAATCTAGGAAATCAGGGTGAACAATATTCATTTCTATTGTACATTTTTCTTAGTTTTTAATACTTGAGATTTATTATGGTTATTATTGCAAACTTTCAAGTGCTGCTGCTCCTTGAATGCAAAAAAAAACAAAACAACGACATTGGTTTGGGTAATTTGGGAAAAAATGTTGAGTTGTGAAGGTTTTTTCTAGAAACGCACGTTACTCGCCGGCTTCTGTAGTGTCGCAGGAGTATGTTACGGAAAGGCTCCCAAACGTGTGTAATATTGTGTCTGGGAGAATTTTCTACGTAAGAGTTGAGAAATATTATCATTAACGATAAAAGCAATCCTTTGGGATCACTTTTCAAGAGGCTAAGTTGACTCATGTACAGGTGCACTGCTTAGTTAAAACCTAGAATCATCACATCTGATTGGACTGTAAAACTAAGCATCATCAAATCTGATTGGACTATATCTGTATCGTAGAGAATCCTTCTATGGTCCATAGCCTTATAGTATGCTGCCACTCCACCAAAATGTATGAAAATCGCAAAAAGATAAATTAAAGCTAGAGAATCCTTAGTTGTTACATCCATTTTTGGACTTACAAATGAATGGTACATTGCCTTCAAAAAGTTGTGTTTTTACACCCCTTGATTTTTTTTTACATGTTTTGTTGTTGCAGAAGGAATTTTAAATGGATTAAATTGAGATGTTGTGTCACTGGCCTACACACAATACCCCATTATGTCAAAGTGAAATTATGTTTTTACAAATGTTTATAAGTTCATTAAAAATGAAAAGCTGAAATGTCTTGAGTCAATAAATGTTTAACCCCTTTGTTATGGCAAACCTAAATAATTTCAAAAATGTGCTTAACAATTTACATAATGAGTTGCATGGACTAATAGTAAAGAAATAAAATGAAAAGCCTTGAGCTGGTGAAGTTATTAATTACACATTGGATGGTGTATCAGTACACCCAGTCACTACAAAGATACAGGCGTCCTGCCTAACTCAGTTGCCGGAGAGGAAGGAAACCACTCAGGGATTTTCACCATGAGGCCAATGGTGACTTTAAAACAGTTACAGAGTTTAATGGCTGTGATAGGAGAAAACTGAGAATGGATCAACAACATTGTACTTACTCCACAATACTAACCTAAATGACAGAGTGAATAGTAGGAAGCCTGCACAGTATAAAAATATTCCAAAACATGCATCCTGTTTGCAATAAGGCATTAAAGTAAAACTGCAAAAAAAAAATCTTTGTCCTGAATACAATGTTATGTTTGGGGCAAATCCAACACATCACTGAGTACCACTTGTCATATTTTCAAGCATGTTGGTGGCTGCAGCATGTTATGGGTATACTTGTCATCGGCAAGGACTAGGGAGTTTTTCAGGATAAAAAGAAACGGAATAGAGATAAGCGCAGGCAAAATCCTTGAGGAAAACCTGGTTCATTCTTCTTTCCAACAGACACTGGGAGATTAATTCACCTTTCAGCAGGACAATAACCTAAAACACAAGGTCAAATATACACTGGAGTTGCTTACCAAGACGACGGTGAATGTTCCTGGCCAAGTTACAGTTTTGACTTTAATCTACTTGAAAATCTATGGCAAAACTTGAAAATGGCTGTCTAGCAATGATCAATAACCAATTTGACAGAGAATTTTGAAAATAATAAATGGGTAATTTTTGCACAATCCATGTGTGCAAAGCTCTGAAAGACTCAAAGCTCTTAGAGACTTACCCAGAAAGACTCACAGCTGTAATCGCTGCCAAAAGTGATTCTAATATGTATTGACTCAGCGGTGTGAATACTTATGTAAATTAGATATGTCTGTATTTCATTTTCAATAAATGTGCAAAAAAAAATGTTTTTATATGTTTTTATGGGGTATTGTGTTTAGATGGGTGAGACAAATTATATATTTAATCCATTTGAATTCAGGCTGTAACATAACAAAATGTGGAATAAGTCAGGGGGTATGAAAACTTTCTGAAGGCACTGATTCTTGAAGAATAGAAATGCCTCATCAACTTAGATTGTAGCTTTAAAAAGCTGTAATAAAAAAAAAAATGATAATATTGATGATAAATAATAATAAAAAACAATGTGAAAAAACTGCATGTGCAAAAACAAGAACCTTAAGCCAACCTCTAACTACATGTGTACGTAGGGTCTTCTTGATGACCTGTACAGGTGTTTCAATATGTCATGTTTTCAGTACTGAAGCTGTATAGGGCTCAGGGCAGGTAAATAACTTGACCCCATCACCGCCACCACCGCCACCACCAAGACTGTTAGTAAGTCACCATTTAAGAAACAACACTTTATATTTGTAAAGTCACATAACAAGACATCTGTATTTTGTAGTTTAAGAGATCATTAAGACGTGATTTGATGTGCGTTTGTAATCCCAATGAAAAATGGTGCTGTTAAGGTCAGAGTAAACTACTGTATTTGACAATATGAAAAGGGGGGGGGGGAAAGGGTCTATTATTACTGAGGGCTTTTCATAGGATAATCCAAATGGAAAAGGTGGATATTCTTTACTAACTTGGTTTGTTTGACTTTCTCGCTTATTTCGTTATATAGTTAAAGTACACGTTTGATTCAATGGTCCCGATTTTTAAATACAGCTTAAATGTATTATTACTTGAAACTGTAATGAAATGAATATGAAATGTTATAAGCTATTATTAATACTACTCTGCTTTCTGCAATGCTCTGTAAGAAATAAATATCCTGTTGCTGATTTTGGTGGTGTTTTCTCACGTGTTTTACGAACAAAAAGTTGCAGCATCTGCATACAGTTGTATATACACATCACGTGGAATGGCATTTATAGCTGAACTAAACCGTAAACGCAACAATGTCAATGATTTTACTGAGTTACTGTTCATATAAGGAAATCAGTCAATTTAAATAAATTCATTAGGTCCTAATCTATGGATTTCACATGACTGCGGATACAGATGTGTATCTGTTGGTCACAGATACCTTAAAAAGAAAAAAGGTAGTGTCACGCCCTGATCTGTTTCACCTGTCCTTGTGATTGTCTCCACCCTCCTCCAGTTTCACCTGTCCTTGTGATTGTCTCCACCCTCCTCCAGTTTCACCTGTCCTTGTGATTGTCTCCACCCTCCTCCAGTTTCACCTGTCCTTGTGATTGTCTCCACCCTCCTCCAGGTGTCGCCCATCTTCCCCATTTATCCCCTGTGTATTTATACCTGTGTTCTCTGTTTGTCTGTTGCCTGTTCGTCTTGTTTGTTCAAGTCAACCAGCTGCTTTTTTTCTCAGCTCCTGCTTTTCCCCCAGTCGCTCTTTTTCTTCGCCCTCCTGGTTTTGACCCTTGCCTGTCCTGACTCTGAGCCCGCCTGCCTGACAACTCTGCCTTACCCTGAGCCTGCCTTACCCTAACTACTCTTGATTCTCTTGATTATCGACCCCTGCCTGCCTTGACCTGTCGTTTGCCTGCCCTTGTTACTGTAATTAACATGGTTACTTCAACACAGTCTGCACTTGGGTCTTACCTGAAACGTAATAGGTAGGGCCGTGGATCAGAAAAACCAGTCCGTATCTGGTGTGACCACCATTTGCCTCATGCAGCGAGACGCATCTCATTCACATAGAGTTGATCAGGCTGTTGATTGTGGCCAGTGGAATGTTGTCCCACTCCTCTTCAATGGCTTTACGAAGTTACTGGATATTGTCAGGAACTGGAACACGCTGTCGTACACGTCAATCCAGAGCATCCCAAACATGCTCAATGGATGACATGTCTGGTGAGAATGCAGTCCATGGAAGAACTGGGACATTTTAAGCTTCCAGGAATTGTGTCCAGGACCTTGCAACGTGGAGCCGCGCTGAAACATGAGGTGATGGTGTTGGATGACTGGCACGACAATGGGCCTTCGATCTCTGTGCATTCCAATTGTCATCGATTTTAAAATGCAATTGTGTTCGTTGTCTGTAGTTTATGCCTGACCATAACCCCACCTCCACCATGGGGCACTCTGTTCACAACGTATAGATCAACAAACCACTCGCCCACACGACACCATACTCGCTGTCTGCCATCTGCCTGGTACAGTTGAAACAGTTATTCAACCGTGAAGAGAACTTCCCAGCGTGCCGGTAGCCATCGATGGCGAGCATTTTCCCACTGAAGTCGGTTACGACGCCGAAACTGCAGT
This sequence comes from Salvelinus alpinus, assembly GCF_045679555.1. Taxonomy (NCBI): domain Eukaryota; kingdom Metazoa; phylum Chordata; class Actinopteri; order Salmoniformes; family Salmonidae; genus Salvelinus; species Salvelinus alpinus. The sequence goes on from NC_092088.1 coordinate 5,851,142, forward strand.
CATGTCAAGACCCTGGTGAAGAAGACGAGCACGCAGATGAGCTTCCCTGAGACGGTTTCTGACAGTTTGTGCGGAAATTATTCGGTTGTACAAAACCCACAGTTTCATCAGCTGTCTCAGACGATCCCGCAGGTGAAGAAGCCGGATGTGTTGGTCCTGGGCTGACGTGGAGGTGGCTTATGGTAGAGAAATGAATTTTAAATTTTCTGGTAATAGCTCTGTTGGACATTCCAGCAGTCAGCATGCCAATTGAACTCTCCCTCAAAACATGAGACATCTGTGGCATTGTGTTGTCTGACCAAACTGCACATATTAATGGCCTTTTATTTTCCCCCAGCACCCGTGTAATCATGCTGTTTTAATCAGCTTCTTGATATGCCACACCTGTCAGGTGGTTTGATTATCTTGGAAAAGGAGAAATGCTCACTAACAGGGATGTAAACACGTTTTTCTTTTCAGAAAGTGTAAGATAAATATACTTTTTTTGTGTTTGGAAAATGTCTGGGATCTTTTATTTCAGCTCATGAAACATGGGACCAGAACTTTACATGTTGCGTTTTACATTTTTTTGTTCAGTATTAGTTACAGAGTTAAGGTCCTAAGACTGATCCCTGAGGAACCCCCATTGTAAACAATGAGACTTTCTAATTGATTCTACCAGATAGTTGAGATTTGTTACTTTCATTCTAACATGTAAGCCTACTATGCATTCCTGCTGTGTGTCTTGTATAGCATGAGATGTAGGCTGTTGTAATTCTCCACTTCCATAGCCTTGTTGTCCCTCCTGTCATTTTGAAACCTAAACACATCATGCTATTTGTAGACCAGCGGTTTTTTTGTTTTTTTGAGGCCTATGCCAGACAGACAGCTTATAGGTCTGTCCCTATCCACTCCACATATCATAGCTATAAACTGTGGGCTGCCAAAGATTTGTAGTCTAGGGATAAATTACACCCTAGACAATAACCCTTAAGCAGAAATAGAAGTCTGCAGAAGAAGCTTGTAAGGGTGAACATATAAATGTTTTTTTAAGTCTGAAGTTAAATTAGAGGTAATGATTGTGTCTGCTAGTCCAGGTTCCCATCTCTTTCTCTGGAGAACCTTGCTGGGTACTAAAATGTTCAGCCTTATGTTCATTTTTAGGTTTTTTTTTCTCACTTGAGGTATTTATTTTAAACAAGCAACACTCCTCTATTCTCTTGCCTTCAGTCATCCAGAGAATAGTTCTGTTTTTCACTTAGTGAAGCGTTTCCCAAACTCGGTCCTGGGGACTCCAACGGGTACACACCTGATTCAAATAATCAATTCATTATCAAGCTTTAATTATTTTAATCGGCTGTAATGCTGGGGCAAAAAAAACTAAACGTGCACCCCTTGGAGTCCCTAAGACAGAATTTGGGAAACTGTTTTAGTGTAGAGGTAGCAGAGCGTAGCATATAGTATTAGCTTAGCTCTAGCTTAGCACAGTGTAAAACGTAGCGTAGCATATAGTATTAGCTTAGCACAGTGTAAAACGCAGTGTAGCATATAGTATTAGCTTAGCACAGTGTAAAACGTAGCATATAGTATTAGCTTAGCACAGTGTAAAACGTAGCATATAGTATTAGCTTAGCACAGTGTAAAACGTAGCGTAGCATATAGTATTAGCTTAGCACAGTGTAAAACGTAGCGTAAAACCTTTTCTTCTGGAAGTCTGTGTATCACTGAGAGTCCCTATTGTTTCCCCCTCTGCTGGCCTGAATCAGGTCTAATGGTGTCTGGTCTTGATGCTTCTCGGTCATCCAGCCCCAAGGCAAACCACATGTCATGCAGGGTACTTGGTATTGCTATATCTAACACACATGCCCAGTAACAAATTGGTTCCAGGTTAATGAAATGGTCCAATAGCCAGAGACTAGTATTTTTAACAATCGTATCAGTCAGTCTCCCTCCCTAAGACCAGAGTTTGTCCAGCTGGTGATTCTGGAAGGGAACCACTGCAGTGTCTAAGAGGGAATGTTATGTGTGATAGAGGTGTTAAGAAGGATAAATATTTTCTCTGTCCTAGAGAGATCAGAGAGAGAGAGAGAGGGGGGAGAAGAGATGCTTCCCAAGGCAATCACTGTACCATAGTGTGTTGCTAGGATCTGGAGGTTCTGTGTGTTGCTAGGATCTGGAGGTTCTGTCTGTTGCTAGGATTTGGAGGTTCTGTGTGTTGCTAGGATCTGGAGGTTCTGTGTGTTGTTAGGATCTGGAGGTTCTGTGTGTTGCTAGGATCTGGAGGTTCTGTGTGTTGTTAGGATCTGGAGGTTCTGTGTGTTACTAGGGTCTGGAGGTTCTGTGTGTTGCTAGGATCTGGAGGGTTCTGTGTGTTGCTAGGATCTGGAGGTTATATGTGTTGCTAGGATCTGGAGGTTCTGTGTGTTAGGATCTGGAGGTTCTGTGTGTTACTAGGGTCTGGAGGTTCTGTGTGTTGCTAGGATCTGGAGGGTTCTGTGTGTTACTAGGATCTGGAGGGTTCTATGTGTTGCTAGGATATGGAGGTTCTATGTGTTGCTAGGATATGGAGGTTCTATGCACGAGACACAGGCAGATGCACCATTTGGTTGATTCTGTGCCATTTCAGAGAGTGGAGACCCCCATTCATCAGAGTTAATCTGGGTTACTGGAAGACCCTGAAGACCCCCCCCCCCCCCCCCCCCCCACACACACTAGAGCACATTGTCCTTCCCTCCCCTCTCTCTCCCTTAGTTTTGAAACAGAACCCCTGGTCTTTAAAAGAGGGTCTGGGTGCCAGGCTGAACCAGTCTTCTAAAGAGGGTCTGGGTGCCAGGCTGAACCAGTCTACAAAAGAGGGTCTGGGTGCCAGGCTGAACCAGTCTACAAAAGAGGGTCTGGGTGCCAGGCTGAACCAGTCTTCAAAAGAGGGTCTGGGTGCCAGGCTGAACCAGTCTTCTAAAGAGGGTCTGGGTGCCAGGCTGAACCAGTCTTCTAAAGAGGGTCTGGGTGCCAGGCTGAACCAGTCTTCTAAAGAGGGTCTGGGTGCCAGGCTGAACCAGTCTACAAAAGAGGTCCTTGGCCCCAGGCTGTGCCAGTCTACAAAAGAGGTCCTTGGCCCCAGGCTGTGCCAGTCTTCAAAAGAGGTCCTTGGCCCCAGGCTGAGCCAGTCTTCAAAAGAGGTCCTTGGCCCCAGGCTGAGCCAGTCTTCAAAAGAGGTCCTTGGCCCCAGGCTGAGCCAGTCAAGGTGTGTCAAAAGCCTTTCTCTCTCAGCACGACCTCCTAAACTCAAACCAGACGACAGAGAAACTGAACATCAAGGTCTCCACCAGCCCAGCCTGCTGTCCTCACATGACAAGCACTGGTGTCACTGTGAATCACAACTATGGGGCTCGACGTGCACACAGACACACACACACACACACACACACACACACACACACACACACACACACACACACACACACACACACACACACACACACCCCATGGCCACCAAGCCTCACAGTACACCCCCAACGGACCACTGTCTAACACCACGACCACTACGCGCACACACACACACACACACACACAAAAAGCACAACCCATGGGCCAGTCATACCTTTGTCTCACAAGGGCAGGCTAGAAATAACCCAATATGACCCTGACACATGAGCTCAACCAGCTAACAGCACTCTCTCCCCTCTCTTCTCCCCTCTATTATCTCCTCCCCTCTCCCCCTCTCTCCTCCCCTCCCCTCTCTCCTCTCCTCTAATCCCTCTCCCCTCTCTCCTCCTCTCTCCTCCCCTCTCCTCCCCTCATCTCCTCTTCTCTCTCTTCCTCTCCTCTCCTCTCTTCCTCTCCTCTCTTCCTTTCCTCTCCTCTCTGTTCTTCCTCTCTTATCCTCCCTGTTCTTTCTCTCATCCCTGTTCTTTCTCTCATCCCTGTTCTTGCTCTCCCTGTTCTTCCTCTCTTCTCTGTTCTTCCTCTCTTCTCCTCCCTGTTCTTCCTCTCCTCCCTGTTCTTCCTCTCCTCCCTGTTCTTCCTCCTCTTCTCTGTTCTTCCTCCTCTTCTCTGTTCTTCCTCTCCTCCCTGTTCTTGCTCTCCTCCCTGTTTTTCCTCTTCTCTGTTCTTCCTCTCCTCCCTGTTCTTCCTCCTCTTCTCTGTTCTTCCTCCTCTTCTCTGTTCTTCCTCCTCTTCTCTGTTCTTCCTCTCCTCCCTGTTCTTCCTCTCCTCTCTTCTCTGCTCTTCCTCTCCTCTCCTCCCTGCTTTGCCCTTCATTGCTCACTATCCATCTCTCTCAATCTCTCCCTCCCTCTCTTTGTCCGCCTGTCAGACAGACAGTGGGGTTAAATAAGGCCCTTTCAGATGCTCTACAGCTAGTTGACCAGCCCGCCGGGCACGTCTGACGCACACACACACACACACACACACACACACACACACACACACACACACACACAACCCCCTTGTTCCTGTGCCAAAGAGGCAAGCATGGGTCAGATTTGGCGCTGGAGCAAGTGTCTCCTCTCCTCAGAGGGATCGCTCAAGATCCACTGTGAAGTTAAGCAGGACGTCAGGAGATGATGCCAAACCGGCAATTAGGGGCGATAGTGAGCTCTATTACCATGAAGTAGGCATGGGTTTTGCTAGGACGTTGTGCTAGGGAATAGTGGATGGGCGTAAGACGTGAACTCCAGCTTCGAGGGTCGCACTTTCTATCCCAGTGGTGGACACTTATTTGGTGAGGACAGTGGAGAGGGTGAGGACAGTGGAGAGAGTGAGGACAGTGGAGAGGATTAGGACAGTGGAGAGGGTGAGGACAGTGGAGAGAGTGAGGACAGTGGAGTGGGTGAGGACAGTGGAGAGAGTGAGGACAGTGGAGAGGGTGAGGACAGTAGAGAGAGTGAGGGAGGAAAGTAGAGAGGATGAGGACAGTGGAGAGGGTGAGGACAGTGGAGATAGTGTGGACAGTGGAGAGAGTGAGGGAGGAAAGTAGAGAGGATGAGGACAGTGGAGAGGGTGAGGACAGTGGAGATAGTGTGGACAGTGGAGAGAGTGAGGGAGGAAAGTAGAGAGGATGAGGACAGTGGAGAGAGTGAGGACAGTGGAGAGAGTGAGGACAGTGAGAGAGTGAGGACAGTGGAGAGGGTGAGGACAGTGGAGAGAGTGTGGACAGTGGAGAGAGTGAGGGAGGAAAGTAGAGAGGATGAGGACAGTGGAGAGGGTGAGGACAGTGGAGAGGGCGAAGACAGAAAGGGTGAGGACAGTGGAGAGGGTGAGGACAGTGGAGAGGGCGAAGACAGAAAGGGTGAGGACAGTGGAGAGAGTGAGGACAGTGGAGAGAGTGAGGGAGGACAGTAGAGAGGGTGAGGACAGTAGAGAGGGTGAGGACAGTAGAGGATGAGGACAGTAGAGAGGGTGATGACTGGAGAAGGTGAGGACAGAGGAGAGGGTAGGGACAGTGGAGAGGGTAGGACAGTGGAGAGGGTGAGAGAGGACAGTAGAGAGGGTGAGGACAGTTGAGATAGTGAAAACAGTGGAGAGGGTGAGGGATGACAGTGGAGAGGGTAGGACAGTGGAGAGGGTGAGAGAGGACAGTTGAGAGGATGAGGACAGTGGAGGGTGATGACAGAGGAGAGGGTGAGGAAAGTGTAGAGGGTGAGGAGGAGAGGGTGAGGACAGTGGAGAGGGTGAGGACAGTGGAGAGGGTGAGGACAGTGGAGAGGATAGGGACAGAGGGGAGGTGAGGACAGTGGAGAGGTTGAGGACAGTAGAGAGGGTGAGGAAGGACAGTGGAGAGGATGAGGACAGTGGAGAGGGTGATGACAGTGGAGAGAGTGATGACAGTGGAGAGGTTAGGGACAGTGGAGAGGGTGAGGACAGTGGAGAGGGTGAGGACAGTGGAGAGTGTGAGGACAGTGGAGAGTGTGAGGACAGTGGAGAGTGTGAGGACAGTGGAGAGTGTGAGGACCGTAGAGAAGGTGTGGAGAAGATGAGGAGGACAGTGGAGAGGGTGAGTTCTCTACTTCCGGCGCCGACCGAGATGGCCGACTCGCTTCGCGTTCCTTGGAAAATATGCAGTATTTTGTTTTTTTATGTGTTATTCCTTACATTGGTACCCCAGGTAATCTTAGGTTTCACTACATACAGTCGGGAGGAACTACTGAATATAAGATTAACGTCAACTCACCACCGTTACAACCAGGAATATGACTCTCCCGAAACGGATCCAGTGTTTTGCCTTCCACCCAGTACAATGGATCTGATCCCAGCCGGCGACCCTATGCGACGCCGTAAAAGGGGCAAACGAAGCGGTCTCCTGGTCAGGCTTCGGAGACAGGCACATCGCGCTCCACTCCCTAGCATACTACTCGCCAATGTCCAGTCTCTTGACAATAAGGTTGATGAAATCCGAGCAAGGGTAACATTCCAGAGAGACATCAGAGATTGCAACGTTCTCTGCTTCACGGAAACATGGCTCACTCAAGAGACGCTAACGGAGTCGGTGCAGCCAGCTGGTTTCTTCACGCATCGCGCCGACAGAAACATACATCTTTCTGGTAAGAAGAGGGGCGGGGGTGTATGCCTTATGATTAACGAGACGTGGTGTGATCATAACAACATACAGAACTCAAGTCATTCTGTTCACCTGATCTAGAATTCCTCACAATCAAATGTCGACCGCATTATCTACCAAGGGAATTCTCTTCGATTATAATCACAGCCGTATATATTCCCCACCAAGCAGACACATCGATGGCCCTGAACGAACTTTATCTGACTCTTTGTAAACTGGAAACCGCACACCCTGAGGCTGCATTCATCGTAGCTGGGGATTTTAACAAGGCTAATCTGAAAACAAAACTCCCTAAATTCTATCAGCATATCGATTGTGCTACCAGGGCTGGTAAAACCTTGGATCATTGTTATACTAATTTCCGCGACGCATATAAGGCCCTCCCCCGCCCTCCTTTCGGAAAAGCTGACCACGACTCCATTTTGTTGCTTCCAGCCTACAAACAGAAACTAAAACAACAAGCTCCCTCGCTCAGGTCTGTTCAACGCTGGTCCGACTAATCTGATTCCACGCTTCAAGACTGCTTTGATCACGTGGATTGGGATATGTTCCGCATTGCGTCCAACAACAATATTGACGAATACGCTGATTCGGTGAGCGAGTTCATTAGAAAGTGCATTGACGATGTCGTACCCACAGCAACGATTAAAACATTCCCAAACCAGAAACCGTGGATTGATGGCAGCATTCGCGTGAAACTGAAAGTGCGAACCACTGTTTTTAACCAGGGCAAGGTGACCGGAAACATGACCGAATACAAACAGTGTAGCTATTCTCTCCGCAAGGCAATCATACAAGCTAAGTCCCAGTATAGAGACAAAGTAGAGTCGCAATTCAACAGCTCAGACACAAGAGGTATGTGGCAGGGTCTACAGTCAATCACGGATTACAAAAAGAAAACCAGCCCCGTCGCGGACCAGGAAGACTTGCTCCCAGACAGGCTAAATAACTTTTTTGCTCGCTTTGAGGACAATACAGTGCCACTGACACGGCCCGCTACCAAAACCTGCGGGCTCTCCTTCACTGCAGCCGAGGTGAGTAAAACATTTAAACATGTTAACCCTCGCAAGGCTGCAGGCCCAGATGGCATTCCCAGCCGCGTCCTCAGAGCATGCGCAGACCAGCTGGCTGGTGTGTTTAAGGACATATTCAATCAATCCTTATCCCAGTCTGCTGTTCCCACATGCTTCAAGAGGGCCACCATTGTTCCTGTTCCCAAGAAAGCTAAGGTAACTGAGCTAAACGACTACCGCCCCGTAGCACTCACCTCCGTCATCATGAAGTGCTTTGAGAGGCTAGTCAAGGACCATATCACCTCCACCCTACCGGACACCCTAGACCCACTCCAATTTGCTTACCGACCCAATAGGTCCACAGACGACGCAATCGCAACCACACTGCACACTGCCCTAACCCATCTGGACAAGAGGAATACCTATGTGAGAATGCTGTTCATCGATTACAGCTCAGCATTTAACACCATAGTACCCTCCAAACTCGTCAGCAAGCTCGAGACCCTGGGTCTCGACCCCGCCCTGTGCAACTGGGTCCTGGACTTCCTGACGGGCCGCCCCCAGGTGGTGAGGGTAGGTAACAACATCTCCACCCCGCTGATCCTCAACACTGGGGCCCCACAAGGGTGCGTTCTGAGCCCTCTCCTGTACTCCCTGTTCACCCATGACTGCGTGGCCATGCACGCCTCCAACTCAATCATCAAGTTTGCGGACGACACTACAGTGGTAGGCTTGGTTACCAACAACGACGAGACGGCCTACAGGGAGGAGGTGAGGGCCCTCGGAGTGTGGTGTCAGGAAAATAACCTCACACTCAACGTCAACAAAACAAAGGAGATGATTGTGGACTTCAGGAAACAGCAGAGGGAGCACCCCCCTATCCACATCGACGGGACAGTAGTGGAGAAGGTGGAAAGTTTTAAGTTCCTCGGTGTACACATCACGGACAAACTGAATTGGTCCACCCACACAGACAGCGTTGTGAAGAAGGCGCAGCAGCGCTTCTTCAACCTGTCACCAAAAGCACTCACAAACTTCTACAGATGCACAATCGAGAGCATCCTGTCGGGCTGTATCACCGCCTGGTACGGCAACTGCTCCGCCCACAACCGTAAGGCTCTCCAGAGGGTAGTGAGGTCTGCACAACGCATCACCGCGGGCAAACTACCTGCCCTCCAGGACACCTACACCACCCGATGTCACAGGAAGGCCATAAAGATCATCAAGGACAACAACCACCCAAGCCACTGCCTGTTCACCCCGCTATCATCCAGAAGGCGAGGTCAGTACAGGTGCATCAAAGCAGGGACCGAGAGACTGAAAAACAGTTTCTATCTCAAGGCCATCAGACTGTTAAACAGCCACCACTAACATTTAGTGGCCGCTGCCAACATACTGACTCAACTCCAGCCACTTTAATAATGGGAATTGATGGAATTTATGTAAAAATTTACCACTAGCCACTTTAAACAATGCCACTTAATATAATGTTTACATACCCTACATTACTCATCTCATATGTATATGTATATACTGTACTCTATATCATCTACTGCATCTTGCCTATGCCGTTCTGTACCATCACTCATTCATATATCTTTATGTACATATTCTTTATCCCTTTACACTTGTGTGTATAAGGTAGTAGTTGTGGAATTGTTAGGTTAGATTACTTGTTGGTTATTACTGCATTGTCATGACTAGAAGCACAAGCATTTCGCTACACTCGCATTAACATCTGCTAACCATGTGTATGTGACAAATAAGATTTGATTTGGATAGTGGTGAGGAGGGGAGGGTGAGGACAGGAGATGGTGAGGGAGGAAAGTAGAGAGGACGAGGACAGTGGAGAGGGTGAGGAGGGTAGGGTGAGGATGGTGGAGACATTGAGGACAGTGGAGAGGGTGAGGACAGTGGAGAGTGTGAGGACAGTGGAGAGGGTGAGGAAAGTGGAGAGGCTGAGGACAGTGGAGAGTGTGAGGACAGTGGTGAGGACAGTGGAGAGTGTGAGGACAGTAGAGGTGGTGAGGACAGTGGAGAGGGTGAGGAGGGGAGGGTGAGGACAGGAGATGGTGAGGAAGGAAAGTAGAGATAGTGAGGGAGGAGAGTGGAGATGGAAAGGACATTGGAGAGGGTGTGAAGGGGAGGTTGAAGACAGTGGAGAAGGTGAGGACAGTGGGGAGGGTGAGGACAGAGGAGATTGTGAGGGAGGACAGTGGAGAGGATGAGGAGGGGAGCATAAGGACATGGGAGAGGGTGAGGACAGTGGGGAGGAGGAGAGGGTGAGGACAGTGGAGAGGAGGAGAGGGTGAGGACAGTGGAGATGGTGGAGAGGGTGAGGACAGTGGAGAGGAGGAGAGTGTGAGGACAGTGGAGAGGGAGGACAGTAGATCTGATGAGGATGGTGGAGGGGAGGGTGAGGACAGTGGACTTTTTTACGTGTTGCTGTGCGGTTTGTTGCTAACCTTACTTTGCTACCTGCCAACTTTACGTTTTTTACCTTTTATTTACGTTTATATTTTTAGTTGTTCCCTCGCTCAACTTTTTTCATTTACATTTTTCACCCCGGACGTTTTATCTGGACGTGGTTCGTCAGGACCTCCACCAGCCTAAGCTAAGTAGTAACATTAATATGACATTAATACTCATAATATACAGGAGAACGATCGCCTTGCGGCGAGGATAGCTGTGTTGCAAGCCCAGCTTCAGATGCAATCGTTAGGCAAGGGCAATTTCAGTGTAGGAAAGGAAGAAACAGCGTCTGTGCCACCAGTAAGTACAGATAGTAACGTTAGTATAAATCCCCCCGCACAGTCCCCGCAGCCGGACAACTTTCTCATGGCTTCTGGAGGGAAATGCTGTTGGAATGCTCAACCGGTGTCGCTCATTCAGCCGACAGAAACGTTCAACCAGTTTTCCCCATTAAGCAGCGAGTCGGAGTCTGAGGCCGAGTCTTCTCTTGTCTCTACTCCTCCCGTTACGGGGTCTGAGACGCCGAAGCCTCCCACCTATAGCTCTGACAAGTTGAACACCCTAGTCATTGGCCACTCCATTACCCGCAGTATTGACTTAAAACAAATCATCCAGCGATCATACACTGTTTTCCAGGGGCAGGGCTACCGACGTTAAGGCTAATCTGAAGATGGTGCTGGCTAAAGCTAAAACTGGCGAGTGTAGAGAGTATAGAGATATTGTTATCCACGTCGGCACCAACGATGTTAGGATAAAACAGTCAGAGGTCACCAAGCGCAACATACAGTGAGGACAGTGTATGTCATGTCATGCAATAAAATGCTAATTAATTACTTAAAAATCATACAATGTGATTTTCTGGATTTTACAGACCTCTACATGTACAAATTACAGACCTCTACATGCTTTGTAAGTAGGAAAACCTGCAAAATCGACAGTGTATCAAATACTTGTTCTCCCCACTGTAGCTTCAGCGTGTAAATTAGCTAGAAAGATGTGTCGGCATTGAATAATTGTCTCTGGCCCCCTCCCAGTTAGGGGGAGTGATGAGCTCTACAGCAGAGTCTCTGGACCCCTCCCAATTAGGGGGAGTGATGAGCTCTACAGCAGAGTCTCTGGACCCCTCCCAGTTAGGGGGAGTGATGAGCTCTACAGCAGAGTCTCTGGACCCCTCCCAGTTAGGGGGAGTGATGAGCTCTACAGCAGAGTCTCTGGACCCCTCCCAATTAGGGGGAGTGATGAGCTCTACAGCAGAGTCTCTGGACCCCTCCCAGTTAGGGGGAGTGATGAGCTCTACAGCAGAGTCTCTGGACCCCTCCCAGTTAGGGGGAGTGATGAGCTCTACAGCAGAGTCTCTGGCCCCCTCCCAGTTAGGGGGAGTGATGAGCTCTACAGCAGAGTCTCTGGACCCCTCCCAGTTAGGGGGAGTGATGAGCTCTACAGCAGAGTCTCTGGACCCCTCCCAGTTAGGGGGAGTGATGAGCTCTACAGCAGAGTCTCTGGACCCCTCCCAGTTAGGGGGAGTGATGAGCTCTACAGCAGAGTCTCTGGACCCCTCCCAGTTAGGGGGAGTGATGAGCTCTACAGCAGAGTCTCTGGACCCCTCCCAGTTAGGGGGAGTGATGAGCTCTACAGCAGAGTCTCTGGACCCCTCCCAGTTAGGGGGAGTGATGAGCTCTACAGCAGAGTCTCTGGCCCCCTCCCAGATAGGGGGAGTGATGAGCTCTACGGCAGAGTCTCACAACTCAATCGCTGGTTGAAAACTATTTTCTGCCCCTCCCAAAAGATAGAATTTGTATATAATTGGCCCTCTTTCTGGGACTCACCCACAAACAGGACCAAGACTGGCCTGTTAAGGAGTGACGGACTCCATCCTAGCTGGAGGGGTGCTCTCATCTTATCTACGAACATAGACAGGGCTCTAACTCCCCTAGCTCCACAATGAAATAGGGTGCAGGCCAGGCAGCAGCCTGCCACCAGCACAGTCAGTGTAGTCAGCTCAGCTATCCCCATTGAGACCGTGTCTTTGCCTCGACCTAGGTTGGGCAAAACTAAACATGGCGATGTTCGCTTTAGCAATCTCACTGGAATAAAGACCTCCTCCATTCCTGCCATTATTGAAAGAGATCGTGATACCTCACATCTCAAAATAGGGCTACTTAATGTTAGATCCCTCACTTCCAAGGCAGTTATAGTCAATGAACTAATCACTGATCATAATCTTGATGTGATTGGCCTGACTGAAACATGGCTTAAACCTGATGAATTTACTGTGTTAAATGAGGCCTCACCTCCTGGTTACACTAGTGACCATATCCCCCGTGCATCCCGCAAAGGCGGAGGTGTTGCTAACATTTACGATAGCAAATTTCAACTTACAAAAAAAAAACAGTGTTTTCGTCTTTTGAGCTTCTAGTCATGAAATCTTTGCAGCCTACTCAATCACTTTTTATAGCTACTGTTTACAGGCCTCCTGGGCCATATACAGCGTTCCTCACTGACTTCCCTGAATTCCTATCGGACCTTGTAGTCATGGCAGATAATATTCAAATTTTGGGTGACTTTAATATTCACATGGAAAAGTCCAGAGACCCAGTCCAAAAGGCTTTCGGAGCCATCATCGACTCAGTGGGTTTTGTTCAACATGTCTCCGGACCTAGTCACTGCCACAGCCATACTCTGAACCTAGTTTTGTCCCGTGGAATACATTTTGCGGATCTTAATGTTTTTCCTCATAATCCTGGACTATAAAGCATAACGATGAACTGTTACAAACACGCCCTTCTTGTCTGTCTCCAACTGTTTGAACAGAATGCTAGCCTGTTCACTTGGTTGAGATGTTGAAATCCTTATTTATCAGAATGAGAATGAGTTGCCAACTCCTTATATAACTGTGCTTGATACTTATTACACATTATAAAACACAGACTAGATAGCTAGTGTAACAGTCTGGCTGAGATGCTGCTAGCAGTACGTGGTATTATGTTGTGGATCTTAATGTTTTTCCTCATAATCCTGGACTATCAGATCACCATTTTATTACATTTGCAATCACAACAAATAATCTGCTCAGACCCCAACCAAGGATCATCAGAAGTCGTGCTATAAATTCTCGGACAACCCAAAGATTCCTAGATGCCCTTCCAGACTCCCTCCAGCTACCCGAGGACATCAGAGTACAAAAATCAGTTAACCACCTAACTGAGGAACTCAATTTAACCTTGCGCAATACCCTAAATGCAGTCGCACCCCTAAAAACTAAAAACATTTGTCATAAGAAACTAACTCCCTGGTATACAGAAAATACCCGAGCTCTGAAGCAAGCTTCCAGAAAATTGGAACGGAAATGGCGCCACACCAAACTGGAAGTCTTCCGACTAGCTTGGAAAGACAGTACCGTGCAGTATCGAAGAGCCCTCACTGCTGCTCGGTCATCCTATTTTTCCAACTTAATTGAGGGAAATAAGAACAATCCCCCCCAAATGTATTTTTGATCCTGTCGCAAAGCTAACTAAAAAGCAGCATTCCCCAAGAGAGGATGGCTTTCACTTCAGCAGTAATAAATTCATGAACTTCTTTGAGGAAAAGATCATGACCATTAGAAAGCAAATTACGGACTCCTCTTTAAATCTGCATATTCCTCCAAAGCTCAGTTGTCCTGAGTGTACAACTCTGCCAGGACCTAGGATCAAGGGAGACCTTGACCCAGAAAATATATAATACTATCGGCCTATATCGAATCTTCCATTCCTCTCAAAAATGTCAGAAAAAGCTGTTGCACAGCAACTCTGCCTTCCTGAAGACAAACAATGTATACGAAATGCTTCAGTCTGGTTTTAGACCCCATCATAGCACTGAGACTGCACTTGTAAAGGTGGTAAATTACCTTTTAATGTCGTCAGACCGAGGCTCTGCATCTGTCCTCGTGCTTCTAGACCTTAGTGCTGATTTTGACACCATCGATCACCACATTCTTTTGGAGAGATTGGAAACCCAAATTGGTCTACACGGACAAGTTCTGGCCTGGTTTAGATCTTATCTGTCAGAAAGATATCAGTTTGTCTCTGTGGATGGTTTGTCCTCTGACAAATAAACTGTAAATGTCAGTGTTCCTCAAGGCTCCGTTTTAGGACAACAATTGTTTTCACTATATATTTAACCTCTTGGGGATGTCATTCGAAAACATAATGTTAACTTTCACTGCTATGTGGATGACACACAGCTGTAAATTTCGATGAAACATGGTGAAGCCCCAGATTTGCCGTCCCTGGAAGCCTGTGTTTCAGACATAAGGAAGTGGATGCGGCAAATGTTCTACTTTTAAACTCTGACAAAACAGAGATGCTTGTTCTACGTCCCAAGAAACAAAGAGATCTTCTGTTGAATCTGACAATGAATCTTGATGGTTGTACAGTCGTCTCAAATAAAACTGTGAAGGACCTCGGCGTTACTCTGGACTCTGATCTCTCTGTTGACGAACATATCAAGACTGTTTCAAGGACAGCTTTTTTCATCTACGTAACATCGCAAAAATCAGCAACTTTCAGTTAAAAAATGATGCAGAAAAATTTATCCATGCTTTTGTCACTTCTAGGTTAGACTACTGCAATGCTCTACTTTCCGGCAACCCGGATAAAGCACTAAATAAACTTCAGTTAGTGCTGAACACAGCTGCTAGAATCTTGACTAGAACCGAAAAATGTGTTCATATTACTCCAGTGCTAGCCTCCCTACACTAATTTCCTGTTAAGGCCAGGGCTGATTTCAAGGTTTTTCTGCTAACCTACAAAGCATTACATGGGCTTGCTCCTACCTATCTCTCCAGTTTGGTCCTGCCGTACATACCTACACGTACTCTACGGTCACAAGATGCAGGCCTCCTTATTGTCCCTAGAATTTCTAAGCAAACAGCTGGAGGCAGGGCTTTCCCTGGAGGCAGGGCTTTCCCCATTTTTATGGAATGACGTGGCCCTCTTTGGGTACAGCAAGCACCATCCCCCTCTCTCTGCACCATACCCCTCTCTCTCTCACCACCTCTCTCTCTTCCCCCGACACCCAGGCTCTGTTAGGCAGGTCATACATTCCTAGAGGAGTCTCTCTCCTCAGGGCCAGACAGTATAGAAAGAGAAAGTTTCACAGGAGGACAAAGGAACCTCTTCCACATCACAGAACTTGAACTGAACAATGTCCATGTTTTGGAGAATGTGTACACGGTCGTGGGAGAATCCAGTTACGACCGGTCCATTTCGTTTAATGTTTGTGAAACTCATGAGAGACAATACAGGCACATTACCATAACTCTGTTTATGCAAGAGTCTCAGTTGTGAGGCTTGCATCTAATTGTTGTATAAAATGAATGAGTAAAGATTCAACTATTTGTGCAATTATGTAATGTGATTATAAACTGCTTAATGAAGGAAACTCCAATTCCCTTTGGCGATTAACTAAGTCATAGGCCCGCCCCAAGAGCACAGACATTGACCTGTAGTCATGGGACAGCCCTTTTCTGCTGTTACAAATATAACCCCCACCTGAAGGATTTCCCCTTAGACCAGCTTACCTCTTTTACCGAGAGGGCTAAGGTTTGAGTAGTTACCATAAACCTGAGTATAAGCCAAGGTTGTAATGGTTGTTGAAACACAGACTATCGATACCGACAGAATAAGAGCAAATCTTTGATACTAATTACTAGTCTGCAGCTAGGAATTCTATACCATTGAATGCGAAGGCCGACAACCGCCGAAACACTATTCTATAAGAATATTTCTGAATGGGACTCTGAAGTATCCATTCTAACCACGGAAGAGAGAGAGAGGGCGGACAAACTTTCCAAAAGAGATCACGACGATACACTGAGCGTAAATATATATATATATTGATTGCAATTATTCCCGAATGAGTGAGCGTCACTTGAGTGGGTTGAGTCACTGACGTGATCTTCCTGTCCGGGTTGGAGCCCCCCCCCTTGGGTTGTGCCATCGGGGGAGATCTTTGTGGGCTTTACTCAGCCTTGTCTCAGGATGGTAAGTTGGTGGTTGGAGATATCCCTCTAGCGGTGTGGGGGCTGTGCTTTGGCAAAGTGGGTGGGGTTATATCCTGCATGTTTGGCCCTGTCCGGGATTATCGTCGGGGCCACAGTGTCTCCCGACGGCTTCTGTCTCAGCCTCCAGTTGTTATGCTGCATTAGTTTATGTGTCGGGGGGCTAGGGTCAGTCTGTTATATCTGGAGTACTTCTCCTGTCTTAACCAGTGTCCTGTGTGAATTTAAGTTTGCTCTTTAATTCTCTCTTTTTCATTCTTCCTTTCTTTCTCTCGGAGGACCTGAGCCCTAGGACCATGCCTCAGGACTACCTGGCCTGATGCCTCCTTGCTGTCCCCATTCCACCTTGTTTTGCTGCTGCTCCAGTTTCAACTGTTCTGCCTGCGGCTATGGAACCCTGACCTGTCCACCGGACGTGCTACCTGTCCCAGACCTGCTGTTTTCAACTCTCTAGAGACAGCAGGAGCGGTAGAGATACTCTGAATGATCGGCTATGAAAAGCCAACTGACATTTACTCCTGGGGTGCTGACTTGCTGCACCCTCGACAACTACTGTGATTATTATAATTTGACCATGCGGGTCATTTATGAACATTTGAACATCTTGGCCATGTTCTGTTATAATCTCCACCCCGGCACGTCCAGAAGAGGACTGGCCACCCCTCATCGCCTGGTTCCTCTCTAGGTTTCTTCCTAGGTTCTGGCCTTTCTAGGGAGTTTTTCCTAGCCACCGTGCTTCTACACCTGCATTGCTTGCTGTTTGGGGTTTTAGGCTGGGTTTCTGTACAGCACTTTGTGACATCAGCTGATGTAAGAAGGACTTTATAGATACAGTTGATTGATTGATTGATTGAGAGAGAGAGAGAGTGAGGGCAGTAGAGATGGTGAGGACAGTAGAGATGGTGAGGAGGGCAGGGTGAGGACAGTGGAGAGGGTGAGGAGGGTGGAGAGGGTGAGGATGGGAGGGTAAGGACAGTGGGGAGATTGAGAACAGTGGTAAAGGGTGAGGACAGTGGAGGTGGTGAGGACAGTGGAGGTGATGAGAACAGTGGAGAGGGTGAGGACAGTGGAGAGGGTGAGGACAGTGGAGAGGGTGAAGACAGTGGAGATGCTGAGAACACTGGAGTGGGAGGGGAGGGTGAGGACAGTGGAGATGGTGATAATGGGAGGGTGAGGACAGTGGAGAGAGTAAGAACAGTGGAGATGCTGAGAACACTGGAGAGGGTGAGGAGGGCAGGGTGAGGACAGTGGAGATGGTGAGGGAGGAAAGTGGAGATGGTGAGGGAGGAAAGTGGAGATGGTGAGGGAGGAAAGTGGAGATGGTGAGGGACGACAGTGGAGAAGGTAAGGACATTGGAGAAGGTGAGGACAGTGGAGATGGTGAGGAGGGGAGGGTTAGGACAGTGGGGAGGTTGATGACAGTGGAGAGGGTGAGGAGGGGAGGGTTAGGACAGTGGAGAGGGTTAGGACAGTGGTGAGGACAGTGGAGAGGGTGAGGACAGAGGAGATGGTTAGGACAGTAGAGATGTTAATGGAGGACGGTGGAGAGGATGAGGATGGGAGGATATTGGAGAGATTGAGGGAGGACAGGAGAGATCATGAGGAGTGTAGAGGGTGAGGACTGTGGAGAGTGAGGACTGTGGAGAGGGTGAGGACTGTGGAGAAGGTGAGGACAGTGGAGAAGGTGAGGACATTGGAGATGTTGAGGTCAGTGGAGAGGATGAGGACTGTGGAGATGGTTAGGACAGTAGAGATGTTAATGGAGGACGGTGGAGAAGATGAGGATGGGAGGATGAGGACATTGGAGAGATTGAGGACAGCGTAGAGGGTGAGGATGATGGGGAGTGTGAGGACAGTGGAGAGAGTGAGGGAGGACAGGAAAGATCATGAGGAGTGTAGAGGGTGAGGACTGTGGAGAGGGTGAGGACAGTGGAGAGGGTGAGGACAGTGGAGAAGGTGAGGACTGTGGAGATGGTGAGGGAGGAAAGTGGAGAGGGTGAGGGAGGACAGTAGAGATCATGAGGGGAGGATGAGGACAGTGTAGAGGGTGAGGACGTTGGAGATTGTGTGGAGAGGGTGAGGACAGGGGAGAGGGTGAGGACGGTGGAGAGGGTGAGGACGGTGGAGAGGGTGAGGACAGTGGGGAAGGTGAGGAGGGTGAGGAAAGTGGAGAGGGTGAGGACAGTGGAGAGGGTGAGGACAGTGGAGAGGTTGAGGACAGTGGAGAGGGAGGGGAGGTGACGACAGTGGGGAGGGTGAAGACTGAGGAGGAGAGGGTGAGGAGAGTGGTGAGGAGGGGAGGTTGAGTACAGTGGGTAGGGTGAGGACAGTGGAAAGGGTGAGGGATGACAGTGGAGATGGTGAGGACAGTGGAGAGGGTGAGGACAGTGGAGAGTATGAGGACAGTGGAGAGGGTGAGGACAGTGGAGAGGGTGAGGACAGTGGAGAGGGTGAGGACAGTGGAGAGGGTGAGGACAGTGGAGAGGGTGAGGACATTGGAGAGTAGGTTTTAGGCTGGGTTTCTGTACAGCACTTTGTGACATCAGCTGATGTAAGAAGGGCTTTATAGATACATTTGATTGATTGATTGATTGAGAGAGAGAGTGAGGGTAGTAGAGATGGTGAGGACAGTAGATATGGTGAGGAGGGCAGGGTGAGGAAAGTGGAGAGGGTGAGGAGGGTGGAGAGGGTGAGGATGGGAGGGTAGGGACAGTGGGGAGATTGAGAACAGTGGTAAGGGTGAGGACAGTGGAGGTGGTGAGGACAGTGGAAAGGGTGAAGACAGTGGAGATGCTGAGAACACTGGAGTGGGTGAGGAGGGGAGGGTGAGGACAGTGGAGATGGTGAGGGAGGAAAGTGGAGATGGTGAGGGAGGAAAGTGGAGATGGTGAGGGAGGAAAGTGGAGATGGTGAGGGAGGACAGTGGAGAAGGTGAGGACAGTGGAGATGGTGAGGAGGGGAGGGTTAGGACAGTCGGGAGGTTGAGGACAGTGGAGAGGGTGAGGACAGAGGAGATGGTTAGGACAGTAGAGATGTTAATGGAGGACGGTGGAGAGGATGAGGATGGGAGGATGAGGACAGTGGAGAGAGTGAGGGAGGACAGGAGAGATCATGAGGAGTGTAGAGGATGAGGACTGTGGAGAGGGTGAGGACTGTGGAGAGGGTGAGGACTGTGGAGAGGGTGAGGACAGCGTAGAGGGTGAGGATGATGGGGAGTGTGAGGACAGTGGAGAGAGTGAGGGAGGACAGGAGAGATCATGAGGAGTGTAGAGGATGAGGACTGTGGAGAGTGAGGACTGTGGAGAGGGTGAGGACTGTGGAGAGGGTGAGGACAGTGGAGAAGGTGTGGACAGTGGAGAAGGTGAGGACAGTGGAGAAGGTGAGGACAGTGGAGAAGGTGAGGACAGTGGAGATGTTGAGGTCAGTGGAGAGGGTGAGGACTGTGGAGAAGGTGAGGACTGTGGAGAAGGTGAGGACAGTGGAGAAGGTGAGGACAGTGGAGATGTTGAGGTCAGTGGAGAGGGTGAGGTCAGTGGAGATGGTGAGGGAGGAAAGTGGAGAGGGTGAGGGAGGACAGTAGAGATCATGAGGACAGTGGGGAGGTTGAGGAGAGTGGAGATGGTGAGGAGGGGAAGTTTAGGACAGTGGGGAGGTTGTGGAGAGGGTGAGGACAGTGGAGAGGGTGAGGACATAGGGGATGGTTAGGACTGTGGAGAGGGTGTGTACAGTAGAGATGGTGATGGAGGAGAGTGGAGATGGTGAGGACAGTGGAGAGGATGAGGGGAGGATGAGGACAGTGTAGAGGGTGAGGACGTTGGAGATTGTGTGGAGAGGGTGAGGACAGGAGAGAGGGTGAGGACGGTGGAGAGGGTGAGGACAGTGGAGAGGGTGAGGACAGTGGAGAGGGTGAGGACAGTGGAGAGGGTGAGGACAGTGGAGAGGGTGAGGACAGTGGAAAGGGTGAGGACAGTGGAGAGGGTGAGGACAGTGGAGAGGGTGAGGACAGTGAAAGGGTGAGGGAGGGAGGTAGAGGAGGTGCAGCCTCAGTGTCAGCAACAGTGTGCTCCAGGTCAGCTATGTATTGGAAAGGAAAGGAGAAGAGAGGGGAGAGGAGAGGAAGCACCAAGTCAACCTTTTAATTAGGTCTGCCATGCAGCTCAGCGAGGCCCTGCGGTACTGCGGCCCAGACACTTCCTGCTGCAGTACACCACCCATAAAGTGGAAGAGCAAACGAGGGAGCGAGAGAAAGAAAGAGGGGAGGCTAAATATGGCCCTCGTGCCACATCTGCAGCACCACGTCAGAAGAAGACAAAGATCTGCCTACACGGTCGGTCTGAGGCCAGGTCGGTCTGAGTCCTCCCTGGACACGGTCTGTCTGAGGCCTCCCTGGGCACGGTCTGTCTGAGGCCTCCCTGGGCACGGTCGGTCTGAGTCCTCCCTGGGCACGGTCGGTCTGAGTCCTCCCTGGGCACGGTCGGTCTGAGGCCTCCCTGGGCACGGTCTGTCTGAGGCCTCCCTGGGCACGGTCTGTCTGAGGCCTCCCTGGGCACGGTCTGTCTGAGGCCAGGTCTGTCTGAGGCCTCCCTGGGCACGGTCTGTCTGAGGCCTCCCTGGGCACGGTCTGTCTGAGTTCTCCCTGGGCACGGTCTGTCTGAGGCCTCCCTGGGCACGGTCTGTCTGAGTCCTCCCTGGGCACGGTCTGTCTGAGGCCTCCCTGGGCACGGTCTGTCTGAGGCCTCCCTGGGCACGGTCTGTCTGAGGCCTCCCTGGGCACGGTCGGTCTGAGTCCTCCCTGGGCACGGTCTGTCTGAGTTCTCCCTGGGCACGGTCTGTCTGAGTTCTCCCTGGGCACGGTCTGTCTGAGTTCTCCCTGGGCACGGTCGGTCTGAGTTCTCCCTGGGCACGGTCGGTCTGAGTCCTCCCTGGGCACGGTCGGTCTGAGTTCTCCCTGGGCACGGTCTGTCTGAGTCCTCCCTGGGCACGGTCGGTCTGAGTCCTCCCTGGGCACGGTCGGTCTGAGTCCTCCCTGGGCACGGTCGGTCTGAGTCCTCCCTGGGCACGGTCGGTCTGAGGCCTCCCTGGGCACGGTCGGTCTGAGTCCTCCCTGGGCACGGTCGGTCTGAGTCCTCCCTGGGCACGGTCGGTCTGAGTCCTCCCTGGGCACGGTCGGTCTGAGGCCTCCCTGGGCACGGTCGGTCTGAGGCCTCCCTGGGCACGGTCGGTCTGAGGCCTCCCTGGGCACGGTCGGTCTGAGGCCTCCCTGGGCACGGTCGATCTGAGGCCTCCCTGGGCACGGTCGGTCTGAGGCCTCCCTGGGCACGGTCGGTCTGAGTTCTCCCTGGGCACGGTCGGTCATAGTTCTCCCTGGGCACGGTCTGTCTGAGTCCTCCCTGGGCACGGTCTGTCTGAGGCCAGGTCGGTCTGAGTTCTCCCTGGGCACGGTCTGTCTGAGTCCTCCCTGGGCACGGTCTGTCTGAGTTCTCCCTGGGCACGGTCTGTCTGAGTTCTCCCTGGGCACGGTCTGTCTGAGGCCAGGTCTGTCTGAGTCCTCCCTGGGCACGGTCTGTCTGAGTTCTCCCTGGGCACGGTCTGTCTGAGTTCTCCCTGGGCACGGTCTGTCTGAGTTCTCCCTGGGCACGGTCTGTCTGAGTTCTCCCTGGGCACGGTCTGTCTGAGGCCTCCCTGGGCACGGTCTGTCTGAGTTCTCCCTGGGCACGGTCTGTCTGAGGCCAGGTCGGTCTGAGTTCTCCCTGGGCACGGTCTGTCTGAGGCCTCCCTGGGCACGGTCTGTCTGAGTTCTCCCTGGGCACGGTCTGTCTGAGGCCAGGTCGGTCTGAGTTCTCCCTGGGCACGGTCTGTCTGAGTTCTCCCTGGGCACGGTCTGTCTGAGTTCTCCCTGGGCACGGTCTGTCTGAGGCCAGGTCTGTCTGAGTTTTCCCTGGGCACGGTCTGTCTGAGGCCTCCCTGGGCACGGTCTGTCTGAGTTCTCCCTGGGCACGGTCTGTCTGAGGCCAGGTCTGTCTGAGTTCTCCCTGGGCACGGTCGGTCATAGTTCTCCCTGGGTATGGTTTGTCTGTCTACAACCCTGTGTGGACCCAGTCTCAGTGGTCTCCTGCATTGAGTTTAAATACATTGTGTCCAACCACAAGTAGTCCCAAAGCAAAGCACCTGCATTTCTCAAAATCAACATCAGATATTTTTTTATTTGTGCAGTCATGATAGCGAAGAGGGCTAAGGATAGGGTTAGAAGTTACCAAGGTTACAATAACACTGCTCTGTCTCCCCCCGTATTACGAGGTTAGAATAACAGACCCACTGCTCTCTGTTGGTCTCTGTCCCACAGTCATCTCCTTGTCAACCAGGGGAATCCGACTTCCCAGAAACCCTTAGCCTTTTCAGACTGCACAGAAGACCAGTGTAACCTACGGTGTGTGTATTGGACACCGTTTCACTCTCATAATAGAACTAGAGGTAAAATAGCAGCAATCCCATTATCTTGGTAACGTTATTAATGAGCCCCTTTTCAGATTGTTGACAATAAACCACTAATATATGCTGGTTCACATCCTCTGACACTCAGCAGAGGATGAGCCTTAGGTCACACCGCTGAGCTCCTGCTGCTGGTAGTGTAATCTGTGTAGTGAGCAGGGTAGTATGTAGGGTAGTGTGTAGTTTAATCTGTGTAGTGTGTAGGGTAGTGTGTAGTGTGCAGGGTAGCGTGTAGTGTGTAGGGTAGCGTGTAGTGTGTAGGGTAGCGTGTAGTGTGTAGGGTTGTGTGTAGTGTGCAGGGCTGTGTGTAGTGTGCATGGTAGTGTGCAGGGTAGCGTGTAGTGTGTAGGGTAGCGTGTAGTGTGTAGGGTTGTGTGTAGTGTGCAGGGCTGTGTGTAGTGTGCATGGTAGTGTGTAGTGTGCAGGGTAGCGTGTAGTGTGCAGGGTAGTGTGTAGTGTAGTATGTAGTTTGCAGGGAAGTGTGTAGTGTGCAGGGTAGTGTGTGTTGTGCAGGGTAGTGTGTAGTATGTAGTGTGCAGGGAAGTGTGTAGTGTGCAGGGTAGTGTAGGTTGTAGAGTAGTGTGTAGTTTAATCTGTGTAGGGTAGTGTGTAGTGTGCAGGGTAGCGTGTAGGGTAGCGTGTAGTGTGCAGGGTAGCGTGTAGGGTAGCGTGTAGTGTGTAGGGTGTGTGTAGT
Source organism: Salvelinus alpinus (assembly GCF_045679555.1). Taxonomy (NCBI): domain Eukaryota; kingdom Metazoa; phylum Chordata; class Actinopteri; order Salmoniformes; family Salmonidae; genus Salvelinus; species Salvelinus alpinus. The sequence continues at coordinate 5,874,388 of NC_092088.1, forward strand.
GTGTAGGGTGTGTGTAGTGTGCAGGGTAGTGTTTGTTGTGAAGGGAAGTGTGTAGGGTAGTATGTAGTGTGCAGGGAAGTGTGTAGTGTAGTATGTAGTGTGCAGGGAAGTGTGTAGTGTAGTATGTAGTGTGCAGGGTAGCGTGTAGGGTGTGTGTAGTGTGCAGGGTAGTGTGTGTTGTGCAGGGTAGTGTGTAGTGTAGTATGTAGTGTGCAGGGTAGTGTGTAGTGTAGTATGTAGTGTGCAGGGTAGTGTGTAGTGTGCAGGGTAGTGTGTAGTGTAGTATGTAGTGTGCAGGGTAGTGTGTAGTGTAGTATGTAGTGTGCAGGGTAGTGTGTAGTGTAGTATGTAGTGTGCAGGGTAGTGTCTAGTGTGCAGTGTAGTGTGTAGTGTAGTATGGCGGAGGGGTGCCGTGGGGGTACGGCATCAGTTAGAAGACCAAGAACCACCGGCCTGTGGAGGTAAACATTAAAAGAGGATGAGATCCGGTAGTTGGTGGGGAGTTATAAGTGATATGTTACCCTGTTGACCCTCCGGAGGACCTTGAAGGGCCCCACAGACCGGGGGCTCAGCTTCCAGCAGGGCATGCGGAGGTTCCCGGTGGAGAGCCAGATGCAATCACCAGGATGGAACACAGGAGCCTCACTGCGGCGGTGTTCCGCCTGCTCCTTCTGGCGGTGGAACCCCTCGTCCACCGCAGGGGCTTCGGTCTGGCTCGGGGTTCACGGGGCCAGGGTCGGCTGATATCCCATTACGCACAGGGATATCAGCCCGGTGGAGGAGTGACGAAGTGAGTTCTGGCCGTACTCTGCCCAGGGAAGGAACTGGGCCCACTCCCCCTGCCGGTCCCTGGCAGCGGTTTTCTTGGCGCATGGGTCCCATGGTGAGGGTGAGGGGTGCTGTGATGTGCGTGATTGTGCCAGATCCCAACGGTCGATTATCCAGGGCTTGGACCGGAAAGGGAAAGGACAGCGGGTACGAGGTGATGTTCAGGGAGAAGGCGAGGGCCTGGTTGATGAAATTTCCTGCAGCACCGGAGTCCACTAGAACAGTAGAGACAACACCTGAGAGACAGCCAGTCAGTGAAAATGATGATGATGGAATACTCACGCCTACTCTGGGAGACGGAAGATCATGGAGTCGCCCCTCTGCTCTAGTGGACCCGGTGTTGGGACGCACCGGACACCGCTGAAGCTGGTCCCCCTCCTGGCCGCAATAGGGACACAATAGGAACCCAGCTCTTCCTCTCTCTCCCAGACGGCTGTAGCCACTCATACGCCCTCCCGGTCAGCAGGGAAAATACTGTGGCAACCTTGGACCTCTCGGTGGTGGGGGCTCCCATCTGATGGACGAAATACGGAGAGCACTGGAGTAGGAAGCCACGGCATTTGGATGGAGTTCCGTCAGACTTGTCCAGGAGGGACAGTCGGGCATTGCCTCCCTGGGCGGACTGCTTGGTAGGCTGGAGGCTGGGTCCCTGGGTGGACTGCTGGGGAGGCTGAGGGACTGGGTCCCTGGGCGGACTGCTGGGTAGGCTGGGGGGCTAGGTCCCTGGGTGGACTGCTGGGTAGGCTGGTGGGCTGGGTCCCTGGTTGGACTGCTGGGTAGGCTGGGGGGCTAGGTCCCTGGGTGGACTGCTGGGTAGGCTGGTGGGCTGGGTCCCTGGTTGGACTGCTGGGTAGGCTGGGGGGCTAGGTCCCTGGGTGGACTGCTGGGTAGGCTGTGGGGCTGGCTCGCTGAGTTGACTCATGATAAGAGGTCCTCTGCTAGTTTTGGGCGGTGTCGAGGCGGTGGAGGACCTCACCCATAGCCACATCCAGTTGTGGCAGCTGATCGTGGGGTTGGCGGAGTAGGTGTCCCTGTTCACCGACTGTCTGGGAGATGTCTTTCCCTTCTGCTGCCGACTGTCTGGGAGATGTCTTTCCCTTCTGCTGTCGACTGTCTGGAAGATGTCTTTCCCTTCTGCTACTTCCATATAGTGAGATAATATTCTGTAACGTATACGCTGGTAGTCAAGTGAGTTTAATGACAACAGAAGGCAGGTAAACAAAACAGGAGAAGCGTACTGAACGTGACTGAGGGCTAAATAAAGGGAGATTAATCAAGGTGATGATGAGGTCCAGGTGTGCGTAATGATGGTGCCAGGACCGCTGGTTAGTAGACCGGTGACGTCGAGCGCTGGAGATGGGGAGCGGGAGTAGACGTGACACTTCTAAAGAAAAGTAATCTAGATTCTTCAGCTTTTAGCAATTTTCGGTCAATCTCAAACCTTTCATTTATAAGAAAAATTCTGGAAAAATTGGTTTTCAAACAGTTAAATTATTTATCAAGTGGCAATTGTATGTTCGAAAAAATTCCAATCTGGTTTTTGTGCCCACCACAGCACAGAGACAGCCTTATTAAAGTGGTAAATGATCTTAGAGGCAACACAGATGCCAAACAGCTCTCTGTCCTGGTACTCTTAGATTTAAGTGCTGCCTTCAACACTATTGACATTGATGTCCTTCTGGACAGACTGGAGAGGTGGGTTGGTCTCTCAGGTCCAGATCTAAATTGGTTTAGAACCTATTTAACCGGTCAAGAGTTGTGTCACACTTGGTGAACATAACTCAGAGAAAACACATATCACATGTAGCGTTTCACAAGATTCGATTTTGGGTTCATGTAATGGTCCTGTGTGTAGCTGGTGTAGAGAGTCAGGCGCAGGACAGCAGATGTGAGTAATCAACGTACTTTACTCAAAATTACAAAAATACAAAGCAACATAGCGAGCCCAAGTAATTGGTTGAGTGAAGCCAGGTATGAAAGACAAAGACAGAAAAAATGAAAAGTGGATCGGCGATGGCTAGAAAGCCGGTGACGTTGACCGCCGAACGCCGCCCGAACAAGGAGAGGGACCGACTTCGGCGGAATTCGTGACAGTCCGGTACTGTTCCGTTTATATATGTTCCCCCTTTCTTCAGCTAAATCAAGACAAGACCGAGATAGTTATTGTTGGAGCCAAAGCACAGAGACAGAGTCTTGCTGCACATATTAATTCGCGGGCAATAAAGATAAAACACCAGGTTAAATATCTAGTCATTTTAGATTCTGAACGCAATTTCGAATCACACATTAGGAATGTGACCAAAAATAGCTTTTTTACTACCTGGGAAACATTGCCAAGGTGCGGATGCTTCTGTCTCAGGCAGAGAGACTCATTCATGCTTTTATTACATACAGACTACAGTAATGCTCTCCTGTCTGGTCTACCCAAGAAAGCCATTGGTCAACTGCAAAACATAGAGAATGCTGTGGCACAGGTGCTGACCAGGACCAGATGGGGAGCACACATTGCACCGGTTTAAAGTCGGCACTGGCTGCCTGTAAGCTTTTAAATTCATTTTAAGATTCTTATATTGGTTTTTAAATCAATCCACGATTGTGCACCCCAATACATGTCAGACATACTTTTAGCTATGTACCCAGTAGGTCCCTCAGGTCCTGTGTACCCAGTAGATCCCTCAGGTCTTGTGTACCCAGTAGATCCCTCAGGTCCTGTGTACCCAGTAGATCCCTCAGGTCTTGTGTACCCAGTAGATCCCTCAGGCCCTGTGTACCCAGTAGATACCTCAGGCCCTGTGTACCCAGTAGATCCCTCAGGCCCTGTGTACCCAGTAGATCCCTCAGGTCTTGTGTACCCAGTAGATCCCTCAGGTCCTGTGTACCCAGTAGATCCCTCAGGTCTTGTGTACCCAGTAGATCCCTCAGGTCCTGTGTACCCAGTAGATCCCTCAGGTCCGGTGTACCCAGTAGATCCCTCAGGTTCTGTGTACCCAGTAGATCCCTCAGGTCCTGTGTACCCAGTAGATCCCTCAGGTCTTGTGTACCCAGTAGATCACTCAGGTCTTGTGTACCCAGTAGATCTCTCAGGTCTTGTGTACCCAGTAGATCCCTCAGGTCCTGTGTACCCAGTAGATCCCTCAGGTCCTGTGTACCCAGTAGATCCCTCAGGTCCTGTGTACCCAGTAGATCCCTCAGGTCCTGTGTACCCAGTAGATCCCTCAGGTCTTGTGTACCCAGTAGATCCCTCAGGTCTTGTGTACCCAGTAGATCCCTCAGGTCCTGTGTACCCAGTAGATCCCTCAGGCCCTGTGTACCCAGTAGATCACTCACATCCTCTGGCACTGGCCTTTTAACTGTCCCAAAGGCTAGGACCAAGAGGCATGGAGAGGCAGCCTTTAGTTACTATGCCCCCTGCTTCTGGAATAGCCTGCCAGAGAACCTGATGGGGGCCAAGAGGCAGCCTTTAGTTATTATGCCCCCAGCCTCTGGAACAGCCAGCCAGAGAACCTGAGGGGGGCCAAGAGACATGGAGAGGCAGCCTTTAGTTATTATGCCCCCAGCCTCTGGAACAGCCAGTCAGAGAACCTGAGGGGGGCCAAGAGGCATGGAGAGGCAGCCTTTAGTTACTATGCCCCCAGCCTCTGGAACAGCCTGCCAGAGAACCTGATGGGGGCCAAGAGGCATGGAGAGGCAGCCTTTAGTTACTATGCACCCAGCCTCTGGAACAGCCTGCCAGAAAACCTGAGGGGGGCCAAGAGGCATGGAGAGGCAGCCTTTAGTTACTATGCCCCCAGCCTCTGGAATAGCCAGCCAGAGAACCTGAGGGGGGCCAAGAGACATGGAGAGGCAGCCTTTAGTTACTATGCCCCCTGCCTCTGGAATAGCCAGCCAGATAACCTGATGGGGCTGAATCTGTGGACATATTTAGAAGAGATCTTAAATCACACCTTTTTAGCTTAGCTTTTTAATAATTATTTTTAATTGTTATTTTTTAGTTTTTTATCCTCTTAAGTTTGTTGTGTAGTAATATTTCCATTTTTATTTTCATTGTTTTTTCTTAGTTTTATTTCTGGGAAGCGCTTTGTGTTGCATTCATGTTGTCTGAAATTAGCTGTATAAATAAGGCTTGATTTGATTATTCACTTAGGGGGCTGATTCAGACTTAGGAAATGTACACCTTTCCTATGCACGCCTCAGTATTTGGTATTCAGACTTACCTTATTCAGTCGCGTAACGTGTTCTACAGGTGTGGCTACCTTGCGCGATTTGAATACATTTCATTCAACTGCTGAAAACCCTCCCACTTGCTGACCCAACATATTTTCTCATGGAATTTTCATTCATTAGGGTTTTCAGTACATGTATCTTAAGCCATCCCTTTAAATCTGGTGAACCTTTAATTCATATTTTGTCGACAGACTAGAACACATCAAGAGAACGCGTTCAGAATATAGGGATCAATTAAAGAAAGCTGTGAAAAAATATTTGTTTTGTGGAGTTTTCATTCAGTAGGGTTTTCAGTAGTTTTATCTTAAGCCATCCCTTTAAGTGCGGTGTACCTTTAATTAGAAGTTTGCCGACAGACAATATTAGGGCTCAATAAAGAAAGCCATCTAAATATACCCATATTTGTCTCTGTTTCAGCACCGATTGGTAGATTTAAAAATACTCTGATCTTGTAGATTATTTAGTCAAGTATTTATCAACCAATAACAAACAGGTTTAGAAATCAAATCAAATCAAATGTATTTATAAAGCCCTTCTTACATCATGCCAGGTGAGAGAGAGAGAAAATACTTGCTCCAGATATAACAGACTGACCCTAGGCCCCCGACGCATAAACTACTGCAGCATAAATACTGGAGGCTGAGACAGGAGGGGTCAGGAGACACTGTGGCCCCATACGATGATACCCCCGGACAGGGCCAAACAGGCAGGATATAACCCCACCCACTTTGCCAAAGCACAGCCCCCACACCACTAGAGGGATATCTTCAACCACCAACTTACCATCCTGAGACAAGGCTGAGTATAGACCACAAAGATCTCCGCCAAGGCACAACCCAAGGGGGGGGCGCCAACCCAGACAGGAAGATCACGTCAGTGACTCAACCCACTTAAGTGACGCACCCCTCCTAGGGACAGCATGGAAGAGCACCAGTAAGCCAGTGACTCATGCCCTGTAATAGGGTTAGAGGCAGAGAATGGAGTGGAGGGGAACCGGCCAGGCAGAGACAGCCAGGGCGGTTCGTTGCTCCAGAGCCTTTCCATTCACCTTCACACTCCTGGGCCAGACTACACTCAATCATAGGACCTACTGAAGAGATGAGTCTTCAGTAAAGACTTAAAGGTTGAGACCGAGTCTGCGTCTCTCACATGGATAGTGTCGTGTCTTTGGCATATTTTAATATCTGATCAATTAGTCTTCTAATTAATGAATTATTCTTTACCTCACGTTAGTCTCATTCCAAACATTGTAAATTGTTGGTTATCAGCACGAACCCAGTCTTCACTATGAATCATCCATACACCAATTGTCTCAATCATTTATTTACTAACTAACTAAATAATCACAGAAATGCATTAACAAACAACACAGTAGCTATGGTTACAAGGAAATGATAGGGGAGGTTCCCTAGTGGGCTAAGCCGACGGCTTGCGGACAAAGGGAAGTGGGTGTACGCTGAGAAAGGCGGGAATTACGCAAATGAGTCACTACACACTTGATAATTATATTAATTGAAATGCCAATCCTTTGCACATGAACGCTCACTCATTCGGGAATATTTGCAATCAATATATATATTTACGCTCAGTGTGTCGTCGTGAAATCTGTTGGAAAGTTCGTCCGCCCTCTCTCTCTCTTCCATGGTTAGAACGGATACTTCAGAGTCCCATTCAGAAATATTCTTATAGAATAGTGTTTCAGCGGTTGTCGGCCTTCGCATTCAATGGTATAGAATTCCTAGCTGCAGACTAGTAATTAGTATCAAAGATTTGCTCTTATTCTGTCGGTATCGATAGTCTGTGTTTCAACAACCATTACAACCTTGGCTTATACTCAGGTTTATGGTAACTACTCAAACCTTAGCCCTCTCGGTAAACGAGGTAAGCTGGTCTAAAGGGAAATCCTTCAGGTGGGGGTTATATTCGTAACAGCAGAAAAGGGTTGTCCCATGACTCCAGGTCAATGTCTTGGGGCGAGCCTATGACTTAGTTAATCGCCAAAGGGAATTGGAGTTTCCTTCATTAAGCAGTTTATAATCACATTACATATTTGCACAAATAGTTGAATCTTTACTCATTAATTTTATACAACAATTAGATGCAAGACTCACAACTGAGGCTCTTGTATAAACAGAGTTATGGTGATGTGCCTGTATTGTCTTTCTAGGAATTTATGACCTGCCTAACAGAGCCTGGGTGTCGGGGGAAGAGAGAGAGGTGTTGAGAGAGAGAGGGGTATGGTGCAAAGAGAGGGGGATGATGCTCGCTGTACCCAGAGAGGGCCACGTCATGACAGTAGGCAGACCATTCCATAAAAATGGAGCTCTATAGGGAAAGCCCTGCCTCCAGCTGTTTGCTTAGAAATTCTAGGGACAATAAGGAGGCCTGCATCTTGTGACCGTAGAGTACGTGTAGGTATGTACGTCAGGACCAAATCGGAAAGATAGGTAGGAGCATGTAATGTAATGCTTTGTAGATCAGCAGTAAAACCTTGAAATCAGCCCTTGCCTTAACAGGAAACCAGTGTAGAGAGGCTAGCACTGGAGTAGTATGATCAAATTTTTTGGTTCTTGTCAAGATTCTAGTTTAGCACTAACTGAAGTTTATTTAAGTGCCTTATCTGGGTAGCCGACAAGTAGAGCATTGCAGTCTAAGTTTGGGAAAGGAGTGCTGCTAGCGGGACACCTCGACAACATCCGGTGAAATTGCAGAGCGCCAAATTCAAATTAAATTACTATAAATATTTAACTTTCATAAAATCACAAGTGTATTACGTCAAAATATAGCTTAACTTCTTGTTAATCCAGCCCATGTGTCAGATTTCAAAAAGGCTTTACGGCGTAAGCAAACCATGCGATTATCTGAGGACAGCGCCCCGCATACCAACACATGAAAAACATATTTCAACCAGGCAGGTGCGACACAAAAGTCAGAAATAGCGATATATAAATGCCTTACCTTTGATGATCTTCTTCTGTTGGCACTCCAAAAGGTCCCAGTTACATCACAAACGGTCCTTTTGTTCGGTAATGTCCTTCTTTATATCCATAAAAACTCAGTTTAGCTGGTGTGCTTCAGTCAATAATCCATCCAGTTTCCCTCCATCAAAATGCATACAAAATGAATCCCAAACGTTACTAATAAACTTTTCCAAACAAGTCATACAACGTTTATAATCAAACCTTAGGTATCCTGATATGCAAATAAACAATACAATTTAAGAAGGAGATAAATAAGAAAGAACGCACTTTCTCCGAAGCGCTTGGAAACACTACAGCCAAAATGGGAGCCACCTAGAAAAAATACAATTTCTGGGTCATTTTTTCCAAAAACCAGTCTGAAACTCTTTCTAAAGACTGTTGACATCTAGTGGAAGGCCTAGGAACTGCAATCTGGGAGGACTTGGGCTTATCATTATAGTACTAGCCTTTGAAAATAGTGGTAAGCTGAATTTGTTTTGGGGGGGGGATGGTTTGTCCTCAGGGTTTTGCCTGCCATATCAGTTCTGTTATACTCACAGATATTATTCAAACAGTTTTAGAAACGTCAGAGTGTTTTCTACCCATATCTACTAATAACATGCATATCCTAGCTTCTGGGCCTGAGTAAGAGGCAGTTTACTTTGGGCACGCTTTTCATCCGGATGTGAAAATACTGCCCCCTATCCCAATGAAGCTAACCTAGAAGTGAAAAAAGCATGGATGAATTTTTCTGCATCATTTCTGGACAGAAAGTTTCAGATTTTTGCAATGTTACGTAGATGGGAAAAAGCTGTCCTTGAAACAGTCTTGATATGTTCATCAAAAGCGAGATCAGGGTCCAGAGTAACGCCGAGGTCCTCCACAGTTTTATTTGAGACGACTTTACAACCATCAAGATTAATTGTCAGATTCAACAGAAGATCTCTTTGTTTCTTGGGACCTAGAACAAGCATCTCTGTTTTGTCCGAGTTTAAAAATAGAACATTTGCCGCCGTCCACTTATGTCTGAAACACAGGCTTCCAGCGAGGGCAATTTTGGGGCTTCACCATGTTTCATCTTATATTTATTTATGTATCGATACTTTACTCCATGTAACTGTTTTAAAACCAGTCGGGATACTTTTCCTATTGGAGTTGCGTTTTTTAAGGGGGATATATAGCATTTTGCCACAAAACATGATTATTTCTCTCTAAAATTAAAACATGATTATTTGTCTCTCTAAAATCAAAACATGATTATTTGTCTCTCTAAAATTAAAACATGATTATTTGTCTCCCTAAAATTAAAACATGATTATTTCTCTCTAAAATGAAAACATGATTATTTGTCTCCCTAAAATTAAAACATGATTATTTGTCTCTCTAAAATTAAAACATGATTATTTGTCTCCCTAAAATTAAAACATGATTATTTGTCTCTCTAAAATTAAAACATGATTATTTCTCTCTAAAATTAAAACATGATTATTTCTCTCTAAAATTAAAAGACCAACATGTAACCTCAGCATAAAAAGAAAAGTCCCTTTTTCAGGACCCCGTCTTTCAAAGATAATTAGTAAAAATCCAAATAACTTCACAGATCTTCATTGTAAAGGGTTTAACTTCTTGACGCACGGCTCCCTTTAGCGGGATCATTTTCATAAACAAACGCTGAATTGCAGAGCGCCAAATTAAAAAATATATATATATTTATAATCATGAAATCACAAATGAAATATACCAAAACACAGCTTAGCTTCTTGTTAATCCACCTATCGTGTCAGATTTTGAAAATATGCTTTACAGCTAAAGCAATCCAAGCGTTTGTGAGTTTATCAATCACTAGACAAAACAGTAAGAACAGCTAGCCGCAAATTAGCTTGGTCACGAAAGTCAGAAAAGCAATAAAATGAATCGCTTACCTTTGATAATCTTCAGATGTTTGCACTCACGAGACTCCCAGTTACACAATAAATGTTATTTTTGTTCGATAAAGATTAGTTTTATAACCAAAAACCGCCATTTGGTTTGCGCGTTATATTCAGAAAACCATACAGGCTCGTTCCGGTCCTGAAAGACGGACGAAAATTCAAAAAAGTATCCGTAATATTCGTAGAAACATGTCAAACGTTTTTTATAATCAATCCTCAGGTTGTTTTTAACATACATAATCGATAATATTTCAACCGGACGGTAACCTATTCAATACTACAGAGAAAGAAAATGTCGAGCTACATCTCTCGCGTGCAGGAACTAATCAAAGGACACCTGACGCGCTTTGAAAATTCTCGCTAATTTTTCAAAATTAAAGCTTGAAACTATGTCTAAAGCCTGGTCACAGGCTGAGGAAGCCATTGTAAAAGGAATCTGGTTGATACCCCTTTAAATGGAGGAGGGGAAGGCAATGGAACAGGGATATTTCCAAATAAAAGGCACTTCCGGGTTGGATTTCCTCAGGTTTTCGCTTGCAAAATCAGTTCTGTTATACTCACAGACAATATTTGACAGTTTTGGAAACTTTAGAGTGTTTTCTATCCTAATCTGTCAATTATATGCATATTCTAGCATCTGGACCTGAGAAATAGTCTGTTTACTTTGGGAACGTTATTTTTCCAAATAAAAATTCTGCCCCCTAGCTGAAAGAGGTTAAACACTGTTTCCCATGCTTGTTCAATGAAGCATAACAATAAATGAACATGCACATGTGGAACAGTCATTAAGACACTAACAGCTTACAGACGGTAGGCAATTAAGGTCACAGTTATGAAAACTTAGGACACTAAAGAGGCCTTTCTAAAGACTCTGAAAAACACCAAAAGAAAGATGCCCAGGGTCCCTGCTCATCTGCGTGAATGTGCCTTAGGCATGCTGCAAGGAGGCATGAGGACTGCAGATGTGGCCAGGGCAATAAATTGCAATGTCCGTACTGTGAGACGGCTAAGACAGAGCTACAGGGAGACAGGGTGGACAGCTGATCATCCTCGCAGTGGCAGACCACTTGTAACAACACCTGCACAGGATCGGTACATCCGAACATCACACCTGCGGGACAGGTACAGGATGGCAACAACTGCCCGAGTTATACCCAGGAACGCACAATCCCTCCATCAGTGCTCAGACTGTCCGCAATAGGCTGAGAGAGGCTGGACTGAGGGCTTGTAGGCCTGTTGTAAGACAGATCCTCACCAGACATCACCGGCAATAACGTTGCCTATGGGCACAAACCCACTGTCGCTGGACCAGACAGGACTGGCAAAAAGTGCTCTTCACTGACGAGTCGCGGTTTTGTTTCACCAGGGGTGATGGTCGGATTTGCGTTTATCGTCGAAGGAATGAGCGTTACACCGAGGCCTGTACTCTGGAGCGGGATTGATTTGAAGGTGGAGGGTCCGTCATGGTCTGGGGCAGTGTGTCACAGCATCATCAACGCTGTGCGTTACAGGGAAGACATCCTCCTCCCTCATGTGGTACCCTTCCTGCAGGCTCATCCTGACATGACCCTCCAGCATGACAATGCCAGCAGCCATACTGCTCGTTCTGTGTGTGATTTCCTGCAAGACACGAATGTCAGTGTTCTGCCATGGCCAGCGAAGATCCCAGATCTCAATCCCATTGAGCACGTCTGGGACCTGTTGGATCGGAGGGTGAGGGCCATTCCCCCCAGAAATGTCCGGGAACTTGCAGGTTCCTTGGTGGAAGAGTGGGGTAACATCTCACAGCAAGAACTGGCAAATCTGGTGCAGTCCATGAGGAGGTGATGCACTGCAGTAATTAATGCAGCTGGTGGCCACACCAGATACTAGCTGTTACTTTTGACCCCCCCCTTTGTTCAGGGACACATTATTCAATTTCTGTTAGTCACATGCCTGTGGAACTTGTTCAGTTTTTGTCTCAGTTGTTGAATCTTGTTTTGTTCATACAAATATTTACACATATTAAGTTTGCTGAAAATAAACGCAGTTGACAGTGAGAGGACGTTTCTTTTTTCTGCTGAGTTTAACTCTATCTCTTTTACAAGATTTTGTTTTAAAAAATTCTGAAAATTAAAATATCGTGTTTTTTGGAATGAAGCCCTTCAAGTATTATCAGTTAAGAGTTTTGTACTTTGAGTTTTGAAAACATACTGAAAAATGTGATAAAGGGATTGAAAAAAATGTTTAATGCCAGCAGACACATGGAGCCTATCTAGGAAGGAGGTGGGGCCAAGTGTTTGTGTTTGTGTTTGTGTGTGTGTGTGTGTGTGTGTGTGTGTGTGTGTGTGTGTGTGTGTGTGTGTGTGTGTGTGTGTGTGTGTGTGTGTGTGTGTGTGTGTGTGTGTGTGTGTGTGTGTGTGTGTGTGTGTGTGTGTGCGCGTGTGTGCATGTCGCCACTTAGGGCTTGATGGTTTGAAGTAAAAAGGAGTACCTTGATGTCTGTATAGCAGACAGACAGTGTGATTAGATAATGATCGCTGGTGCCCCCCCCCCCCAACCGCAACAATAACTGTAATCTGTAGCTGCTTGAACAGATACAAGACAACAACAATCTTAAAGATGTCTGAACGCTTTGCTGTAGACCAAACAATCATGCTATCACTTTGCTATAGACCAAACAAACACCCTGCTATCACTTTGCTATAGACCAAACAATCATGCTATCACTTTGCTGTAGACCAGACAATCATGCTATCACTTTGCTGTAGACCAAACAATCATGCTATCACTTTGCTGTAGACCAAACAATCATGCTATCACTTTGCTGTAGACCAAACAATCATGCTATCACTTTGCTGTAGACCAAACAATCATGCTATCACTTTGCTGTAGACCAAACAATCATGCTATCACTTTGCTATAGACCAAACAAACATCATGCTATCACTTTGCTGTAGGCCAATCAAACACCATGCTATCACTTTGCTATAGACCAAACATCATACTATCACTTTGCTATAGGCCAAACATCATACTATCACTTTGCTATAGGCCAAACATCATGCTATCACTTTGCTATAGACCAAACATCATACTATCACTTTGCTATAGGCTAAACATCCTCCTATCACTTTGCTATAGGCCAAACAAACATCATGCTATCACTTTGCTATAGACCAAACATCATACTATCACTTTGCTATAGGCTAAACATCCTCCTATCACTTTGCTATAGACCAAACAAACATCATGCTATCACTTTGCTATAGGCCAAACAAACATCATGCTATCACTTTGCTATAGGCCAAACAAACATCATGCTATCACTTTGCTACAGACCAAACAAACATCATACTATCACTTTGCTATAGGCCATACAAACACCATGCTATCACTTTGCTATAGGCCAAACAAGCATCATGCTATCACTTTGCTATAGGCCAAACAAACATCATGCTATCACTTTGCTGTAGGCCAAACAAACACCATGCTATCACTTTGCTATAGGCCATACAAACACCATGCTATCACTTTGCTATAGGCCAAACAAGCATCATGCTATCACTTTGCTATAGACCAAACATCATACTATCACTTTGCTATAGGCTAAACATCCTCCTATCACTTTGCTATAGGCCAAACATCATACTATCACTTTGCTATAGGCCAAACATCATGCTATCACTTTGCTATAGGCCAAACATCCTCCTATCACTTTGCTATAGACCAAACATCATACTATCACTTTGCTATAGGCTAAACATCCTCCTATCACTTTGCTACAGGCCAAACATCCTCCTATCACTTTGCTATAGGCCAAGCATCCTCCTATCACTTTGCTATAGGCCAACCATCATACTATCACTTTGCTATAGGCCAAACATCATACTATCACTTTGCTATAGGCCAAACATCATACTATCACTTTGCTATAGGCCAAACAAACATCATACTATCACTTTGTTATAGGCCAAACATCATACTATCACTTTGCTATAGACCAAACATCATACTATCACTTTGCTATAGGCTAAACATCCTCCTATCACTTTGCTATAGGCCAAACATCATACTATCACTTTGCTATAGGCCAAACAAACATCATGCTATCACTTTGCTATAGACCAAACATCATGCTATCACTTTGCTATAGACCAAACAAACATCCTGCTATCACTTTGCTATAGACCAAACAAACATCCTGCTATCACTTTGCTATAGGCCAAACAAACATCATACTATCACTTTGCTATAGGCTAAACATCCTCCTATCACTTTGCTATAGGCCATACATCCTGCTATCACTTTGCTATAGACCAAACAAACATCCTGCTATCGCTTCGAGACATTCTAAAGATCTGCAACAACTCTTTTTAATTATTTTTAATTAAAATGTTTTAACACTTGATCGTGCATCTTATCGATGTGAATAACCGCTTTTCAATGATGTTTGATTGAGATATGACCCTGATACTATGATTACAAATGCAATAGTATAGGAACATTGTTGTGCAGAACGTCAACCCTAAACCTAAATGCTTGTTCTAATTCAACTCATTACAATTCTCTCTCACAAACATGAGCAAGCTCACAAATGCATTTCATACACCCTCTCATTCACGCACGCACACACACACACACACACTTTCTCATTCTCTCTCACACGCAAACAAACAAACAGTATGCAGTATTTTCAAAATAACATTACTCAACATAAAAAATGCATAATTCAACCATAAAGACAATTGTTATATAGTTGCAGTCTAAATTAGGAGGTGGTCTCGCCTGTATATTCCTGTATAGACTACAGGCTCTGAGGAATGAAGACACTCAACACTACAGGCTCTGAGGAATGAAGACACTCAACACTACAGGCTCTGAGGAATGAGGACACTCAACACTACAGGCTCTGAGGAATGAGGACACTCAACACTACAGGCTCTGAGGTATGAAGACACTCAACACTACAGGCTCTGAGGAATGAGGACACTCAACACTACAGGCTCTGAGGAATGAGGACACTCAACACTACAGGCTCTGAGGTATGAAGACACTCAACACTACAGGCTCTGAGGAATGAAGACACTCAACACTACAGGCTCTGAGGAATGAAGACACTCAACACTACAGGCTCTGAGGAATGAAGACACTCAACACTACAGGCTCTGAGGAATGAACACACTCAACACTACAGGCTCTGAGGAATGAGGACACTCAACACTACAGGCTCTGAGGAATGAGGACACTCAACACTACAGGCTCTGAGGAATGAGGACACTCAACACTACAGGCTCTGAGGAATGAAGACACTCAACACTACAGGCTCTGAGGAGTGAAGACACTCAACACTACAGGCTCTGAGGAATGAGGCCAGCATGAATGGATTTCTCTGCGTCACAATGACTGTAACACTCAGGGTATGTACACACACACACACACACACACACACACACACACACACACACACACACACACACACACACACACACACACACACACACACACACACACAGACAGACACGTGTACATGCACGCTTGGAGCAGGTAGGGCCCTCTGACCATTCCCTGAGATGTGTGTGTGTGTGTGAATGTGTGTGTGTGAATGTGTGCAGTGTTCATACTCCGAGGAATGACTCAGAGGAATGACAGGATACATGCCAAAGACAAAGAATGTGATCCATGTTGTGGGCTGCCTTAAGCTGTTAGAATACGTTTTCCCCCCGATAGAGTTCAGCAGCGAAGGAAAGCTAATAACAAGTCCTCCTAGTAACAAGTCCTTCTAGTAACAAGTCATCCTAGTAACAAGTCCTCCTAGTAACAAGTCCTCCTAATAACAAGTCATCCCAATAACAAGACAAGTCATCCTTATAACAAGTCATCCTAATAACAAGTCATCCTAATAACAAGTCATCCTAATAACAAGTCATCCTAATAACAAGTCATCCTAATAACAAGTCATCCTAATAACAAGTCATCCTAATAACAAGTCATCCTAATAACAAGACAAGTCATCCTAATAACAAGTCCTCCTAATGACAAGTCCTTCTAGTAACAAGTCCTCCTAGTAACAAGTCATCATAATAACAAGTCATCCTAATAATAAGTCATCCTAATAACAAGTCATCCTAATAACAAGTCATCCTAATAACAAGTCCTCCTAGTAATTAGTCCTCCTAGTAACAAGTCCTCCTAGTAACAAGTCCTCCTAGTAACAAGTCATCCTAATAACAAGTCACAAGTCATCCTAATTACAAGTCATCCTAATAACAAGTCATCCTAATAACAAGTCACAAGTCATCCTAATAACAAGTCATCCTAATAACAAGTCATCCTAATAACAAGTCATCCTAATAACAAGTCACAAGTCATCCTAATAACAAGTCATCCTAATAACAAGTCCTCCTAGTAACAAGTCATCCTAGTAACAAGTCCTCCCAATAACAAGTCATCCTAGTAACAAGTCATCCTAATAACAAGTCATCCTAATAACAAGTCATCCTAATCACAAGTCATCCCAATAACAAGACAATTCATCCTAATAACAAGTCATCCCAATAACAAGACAAGTCATCCTAATAACAAGACAAGTCATCCTAATAACAAGTCCTCCTAGTAACAAGTCATCATAATAACAAGTCCTCCTAGTAACAAGTCCTCCTAGTAACAAGTCATCCTAGTAACAAGTCCTCCCAATAACAAGTCATCCTAGTAACAAGTCATCCTAATAACAAGTAATCCTAATCACAAGTCATCCCAATAACAAGACAAGTCATCCTAGTAACAAGTCATCCCAGTAACAAGTCATCCCAGTAACAAGTCATCCCAGTAACAAGTCATCCCAGTAACAAGTCATCCCAGTAACAAGTCATCCTAGTAACAAGTCATCCTAGTAACAAGTCCTCCTAATAACAAGTCCTCCTAATAACAAGTCCTCCTAATAACAAGTCCTCCTAATAACAAGTCATCCCAATAACAAGTCATCCCAATAACAAGTCATCCTAATCACAAGTCATCCTAATAACAAGACAAGTCATCCTAATAACAAGACAAGTCATCCTAATAACAAGTCATCCTAATAACAAGTCATCCTAATAACAAGTCATCCTAATAACAAGTCATCCCAGTAACAAGTCATCCCAGTAACAAGTCATCCCAATAACAATTCATCCCAATAACAAGTCATCCCAATAACAATTCATCCCAATAACAAGTCATCCCAATAACAAGTCATCCCAGTAACAAGTCATCCCAGTAACAAGTCATCCCAGTAACAAGTCATCCCAGTAACAAGTCATCCCAGTAACAAGTCATCCCAGTAACAAGTCATCCCAGTAACAAGTCATCCCAGTAACAAGTCATCCCAGTAACAAGTCATCCCAGTAACAAGTCATCCCAGTAACAAGTCATCCCAGTAACAAGTCATCCCAGTAACAAGTCATCCCAGTAACAAGTCATCCCAGTAACAAGTCATCCCAGTAACAAGTCATCCCAGTAACAAGTCATCCCAGTAACAAGTCATCCCAGTAACAAGTCATCCCAGTAACAAGTCATCCCAGTAACAAGTCATCCCAGTAACAAGTCATCCCAGTAACAAGTCATCCCAGTAACAAGTCATCCCAGTAACAAGTCATCCCAGTAACAAGTCATCCTAGTAACAAGTCATCCTAATTCCTAAAACACACTTGATAATATCCTATTCGATAATAATCTGAGGTTCTGTTTATTTATTCCCCTTTCCACTGACTGTATAATCTGGGTATTCAGCTTCACATTATGAACACATCGTCATTATAAATTGACAGATAAAAGAAAATTAAATTAAAATTAAAGAAAATTAAATATAGGAAGTACATTTTCTCTGACATGATACTTCATGTTTTTTATTTAAACATTTTTTATTTAAACATTTATATCACAAATTTTTTTCCCGTACAGCTGTATTCACACATTTCCTATTCTTGTTTTCTATTGGGCCGAATCCTATCTTGAGATGAGAGGCTCAGTCAAAGTTTCCGGCTCAAATCTCTGATCAATATCAATCGACGAATGATTTAAGCCAATCGTGACGATTTAGTTTGAGTGTGGGTCCCATCTCAAGTTAGCATCTAGTCAGAAACCAATCAACCAATCAGCGACAACGATCATGGACACCCAACATTTGGGACATAAAGCTACAGCTTAATAAATACTCTACAAAAATAACGCAGGTTTTTTTATACCGGAGATAATGGTCTGGAGGGAGGAGTCAATACGGAAGAGGGGAGATTGGTAAAGAAGAAGAAAAACAGCATGCTAAATAAACAAGCTTATAAGCATAACATGAGAAGCTGAATATTACAGCTACCAATATGGGCAGAATGCTAACCAATCGCTCTGTAGCTTCTGGACGTTACAAGACTCCTCTACACTCAGTTACAACTGTGATATACACAGCACAAATACACTCTCTGATTCTGATAGGTCAGGGATGTCTCTCTCTGTCTCTTCTGATAGGTCAGGGATGTCTCTCTCTGTCTCTCTCTCTTCTGATAGGTCAGGGATGTCTCTCTCTCTCTCTTCTGATAGGTCAGGGATGTCTCTCTCTCTCTCTTCTGATAGGTCAGGGATGTCTCTCTCTGTCTCTTCTGATAGGTCAGGGATGTCTCTCTCTCTCTTCTGATAGGTCAGGGATGTCTCTCTCTCTCTCTTCTGATAGGTCAGGGATGTCTCTCTCTGTCTCTCTCTCTTCTGATAGGTCAGGGATGTCTCTCTCTCTTCTGATAGGTCAGGGATGTCTCTCTCTCTCTCTTCTGATAGGTCAGGGATGTCTCTCTCTCTCTCTTCTGATAGGTCAGGGATGTCTCTCTCTCTCTTCTGATAGGTCAGGGATGTCTCTCTCTCTCTTCTGATAGGTCAGGGATGTCTCTCTCTGTCTCTCTCTTCTGATAGGTCAGGGATGTCTCTCTCTGTCTCTCTCTCTTCTGATAGGTCAGGGATGTCTCTCTCTCTCTCTTCTGATAGGTCAGGGATGTCTCTCTCTCTCTCTTCTGATAGGTCAGGGATGTCTCTCTCTCTCTTCTGATAGGTCATAGGTCAGGGATGTCTCTCTCTGTCTCTCTCTCTTCTGATAGGTCAGGGATGTCTCTCTCTCTCTTCTGATAGGTCAGGGATGTCTCTCTCTGTCTCTCTCTCTTCTGATAGGTCAGGGATGTCTCTCTCTCTCTTCTGATAGGTCAGGGATGTCTCTCTCTCTCTCTTCTGATAGGTCAGGGATGTCTCTCTCTCTCTCTCTCTCTCTCTCTCTTCTGATAGGTTAGGGATGTCTCTCTCTCTCTCTTCTGATAGGTCAGGGGGGTGTGACTCAAAACATGGAGATTCGGATCTGATCATTCCGCCAATTAAGAATCCCTGGGCTCTCCTTTTGGCCAATCCCTGGGCTCTCCTTTTGGCCAATCCCTGGGCTCTCCTTTTGGCCAATCCCTGGGCTCTCCTTTTGGCCAATCATAAACAAACTAAAAAACTTACAAACAAATCTAAAACATGAAAAGTAATTTTCCCTTTTTATGAAGCTACACCAAGCTATCCCTTTTAAACCAAACATTTATAGAATTATTATCAGAAAAAAATATTGTCAAAATCCATCATACAATTTTACTTTGAATATCATTTGATTTGAGGCATATGTCAAAAGAAATGAAGACCTAACATGACTTATAGACTGTGATTATGGTGAAGAACAGTTCCTTGTGTCCAAGTGAGAGATAAGTTGTCTCTTTATCACGTTGGCTGATCAACAGACAGTCCTGTTTATATGGGCACCTAGTTCCAAAGTCTAAAAACACTCACGGATGGTTTGAAGCACCAACTGAAGTACCAGATTCATAAACATTTCTCAAGATCGTTTTCCTTTATTTATTTATTTTTTCTTCACATGTTCATCTCTCCAGGTCTAAAACTCTCGAGCGTCCTCCACCTGTTTGAGGTAATCCTCGTCCAGCGGGTTGTCTGGACACTTCTGCCCGTTGTTAGGAGGCCTGACCTGGTTATAGCGACTCCAGTCCCCTTTACAGATGATCCAGGGCAGGATGTCTACCTTGTAGTGGAGGTCAGCAGAGAACTCATTGCTGATGAGGTTGAGCGTTCCTGCTCCTTTACCTCGGGTGACGAGCTTCATGTTGTCATTGTAGCAGCAGTGCTGTGCGGCCAGAGTAGTGGACTCGAGAGTTAACATAGAGCGGATGCAGTATCGGGCCGTGGGTTTGTAGATCTCTAGTTTCTCCTTGGGGCCGCTGGCGTCTTTCCAGCGGAAGTCCCGGCGCGTGGCGGGGTCGGGGACGTCGGCCGTGCTGTAGGCCACCTCGGTGGGGTAGGAGCAGGGGCAGCCGGGGAGGTCGTTGGAGACTTTGGTCATGTATTTCTTCAGGAACTCAGACTTACAGTTCATCCAGCGTTCACAGCTGTCTGTGTCTAGAAGAGATTAGAGACAGAGTTAGTTAGTCTGGATCTCTCCCTACAGCTGTCTGTGTCTAGAAGAGATTAGAGACAGAGTTAGTTAGTCTGGATCTCTCCCTACAGCTGTCTGTGTCTAGAAGAGACAGAGTTAGTTAGTCACCCCTGCACTCCCTCTCTTTCTCTCTTTATATCTCACCCCCCTTCTCTCTCTCTCTGTCTCTGTCTCTCTCTCTCTCTCTCTCTCTCTCTCTCTCTCTCTCTCTGTCTCTCTCTCTCTCTCTCTCTCTCTCTCTCTCTCTCTGTCTCTCTCTCTCTCTCTCTCTCTCTCTCTGTCTCTGTCTCTCTCTGTCTCTCTCTGTCTCTCTCTCTCTCTGTCTCTCTCTCTCTCTCTCTCTCTCTCTCTCTCTCTCTCTCTCTCTCTCTGTCTCTGTCTCTGTCTCTCTCTGTCTCTCTCTGTCTCTCTCTCTCTCTCTCTCTCTCTCTCTCTCTCTCTCTCTCTCTCTCTCTCTCTCTCTCTCTCTCTCTCTCTCTCTCTCTCTCTCTCTCTCTCTCTCTCTCTCTCTCTCTCTCTCTGTCTCTCTCTCTCTCTCTCTCTCTCTCTCTCTCTCTCTCTCTCTCTCTCTCTCTCTCTCTCTCTCTCTCTCTCTCTCTCTCTCTCTCTCTCTCTCTCTCTCTCTCTCTCTCTCTCATAGACAAGATGGGAATGGGAGGATGCAGAAGCCTAGCTATTTATTTGATGGGTTCTTTTCTCCTGGCTAACTGAGGATATTGGAACAGACAGAGAGAGCAGAACATTACAGAATGCTGTGATGTGCTTGGCTCTCTTCCTGTCCTGATGCACAATGAGAAAGAATGATGAGTGGGCCCAGGAAGGACTAGGCCATAGAAATATAATGACTAGAACTAACATATCCTCACAAATCAATGGGCTGCGCTGGAGGACTGGGCCATAGAAATATAATGACTAGAACTGACATATCCTCGCAAATCAATGGGCTGCGCTGGAGGACTGGGCCATAGAAATATATGGACTAGAACTGACATATCCTCACAAATCAATGGGCTGTCTGGGAGAACTGGGCCATAGAAATATAATGACAAGAACAGATATTCCCTCTCAAATCAATGGGCTGTCTGGGAGGACTGGGCCAGTGTTTGAGGTCAATTCAGAAAGTAACCCTGACCTGGACATTAATGCTGAATAGAATCGCTGTTGCGTTTGACAGTGGAGGAAACCTGATGTTTAGATACATGAGGGAAAAATGACTTAAAAAGACTACTGAGAGAAGAGTCTTACCGACACCAAAGAGCTCTGTAGCGTTGAACTCATCTGTTCCAGCCAGCAGACTGACCTCAGTGGCGGCTGTCCTGAACGCATCTTCAATACCTGTAGACAGACACACGGTCAGTTAATGATGCAACAGGAAGACAGATGTAAGGACAGTAAACACACCGTGTACTTCCTGCTTCCTGTTTCACACACTGTGTACTTCCTGCTTCCTGTGTCACTCTAACCTCTTATAATACTGAAGTGATGTTAAAAAAAATCTACAGGTATTTATCATTCCTTTAAAAATCGACAGGTATTTATCATTCCTTTAAAAATCGACAGGTATTTATCATTCCTTTAAAAATCGACAGGTATTTATCATTCCTTTAAAAATCGACAGGTATTTATCATTCCTTTAAAAATCGACAGGTATTTATCATTCCTTTAAAAATCGACAGGTATTTATCATTCCTTTAAAAATCGACAGGTATTTATCATTCCTTTAAAAATATACAGGTATTTATCATTCCTTTAAAAATCTACACGTATTTATCATTCCTTTAACTTGTTATGGCTGAAATATGTGCCCATTTTCAAACGGCCTCTTACTCAATTTCTGCTCGTACAATATGCATATTATTATTACTATTGGATAGAAAACAGTCTCTAGTTTCTAAAACCGTTTGAATTATTTCTCTAAGTGGAACAGAACTCTTTTTACAGCCCATTTCCTATCCGGAAGTGAGATTTCCAAAAGCGATGTCTCTCTTCAAGAGCTTGTCTATAAAAGGGCATGTCACTTAGGACTGTAGAAACACGTCATACGCCTTCCCCTGGGTGTCATGCGGAAGTGAGAGCAGAAATGACTTGATTATCTCGTCCTGGGATTGAACACAACCTCTTGGAGTGAGAGTTGCGCACTTTATTTTTTTTTCTGGGCGCGAAGTTGGACTTGGACTCGGCTCCTGGAAAACCCTCGTTAAAGGTGAATATGATCTCCGGCTTCGATTTTATTTGATACATGTCACAATATCATCCTAAAGTATGTTTTTTCAATATAGTTTAATTATATTATTGAAATTTATTCTGGACTTTAGACGTGATGCGACGCAAGAATTTTGTCAAGAAGGAGAGGTTAGCGCCGCACGGCCAGTGTGCTTGCTAATTCAAGAGGGAAATCGTTCGTTCTGGATCCAAATAAAGACGGTTCTGAACAAAGGACCCCTTGGAGAACATTCTGATGGAAGATCAACAAAGATAAGGACCCAATTTGGGATGCTTTTTCATATATCTGTCGAACTGTGCTATCGCTACCGTTTGACTAGAATCAATGCTGCTGTGTGCTAGCTATTGTAGTAAGCTAATATAACGATATATTGTGTTTTCGCTGTAAAACACTTCAAAAATCGGAAATATTGGCTGTATTCACAAGATCTTTGTCTTTCATTAGCTATCCACCATATATTCTTCTGAAATGTTTTATGATGTGTAATTAGTAGTTGACGTTGGTGTCTGTATTTTCTCTGGCTACTCCCGTGCGATTTCTGACTGTAGCTATGATGGTAGCAGTAATGTAAAACTGATTTATAGCTAAAATATGCAAATTTTTTGAACAAAACATAGATTTATTGTGTAACATGTTATAGGACTGTCATCTGAGGTAGTTTTTTCTAGGTTATTTAGGTTGGTTCTAGGTTAGTTAGGTTGGCTTGTGCATGCTACTTGCATCCTACTTGTGCTGTGAAAAATGTCTGTCCTCTTTTTTATTTGGTGGTGAGCTAACATAAATATATGTGGTGTTTTCTCTGTAAAACATTTAAAAAATCGGACATGTTGGCTGGATTCAAATGCTGTATTGGACTTGTTAATGTGTGAAAGTTAAATATTTAAAAAAAATAGATTTTGAATTTCGCACCCTGCACTTGAGCTGGATGTTTTCATAGGTGTACCGGTGTCGGGCTGCAGCCATAACAGGTTAAAGATCGACAGGTATTTATCATTCCTTTAAAAATCGACAGGTATTTATCATTCCTTTAAAAATCAACAGGTATTTATCATTCCTTTAAAAATCGACAGGTATTTATCATTCCTTTAAAAATCGACAGGTATTTATCATTCCTTTAAAAATCGACAGGTATTTATCATTCCTTTAAAAATCGACAGGTATTTATCATTCCTTTAAAAATCGACAGGTATTTATCACCGGTAAAAGAAATAAAAACCTGTAAATACAACAGTGACCATTTAAACATAATTTAAACATATGACCTGGATCCACTGACACAAATAAAGAAAAATAGGTTCAGACCACACAACCTGTCACACTCTCCTCACCTGGACAGGTCAGCAAGCTGCCTTAATCTGGGGGTTTAGACCACACAACCTGTCACACCCTCCTGACCTACCTGGGCAGGTCAGCAAGCTGCCTTAATCAGGGGTTCAGACCACAGAACCTGTCACACTCTCCTCACCTGGAAGGGTCAGGAAGCTGCCTTAATCAGGGGTTCAGACCACACAACCTGTCAGACTCTCCTCACCTGGACAGGTCAGCAAGCTGCCTTAATCTGGGGGTTTAGACCACACAACCTGTCACACTCTCCTCACCTGGAAGGGTCAGGAAGCTGCCTTAATCAGGGGTTCAGACCACACAACCTGTCACACTCTCCTCACCTGGACAGGTCAGGAAGCTGCCTTAATCAGGGGTTCAGACCACACAACCTGTCACACTCTCCTCACCTGGACAGGTCAGGAAGCTGCCTTAATCAGGGGTTCAGACCACACAACCTGTCACACTCTCCTCACCTGGACAGGTCAGGAAGCTGCCTTAATCAGGGGTTCAGACCACACAACCTGTCAGACTCTCCTCACCTGGACAGGTCAGGAAGCTGCCTTAATCTGGGGGTTTAGACCACACAACCTGTCACACTCTACTCACCTGGGCAGGATGGCATGTCACAGGTGCGTGACTCAGTGGCGGTGCAGGCGTAACCACATGACCTGGTCCTCTTCTGGTTCCCGTTCCTACAGGTCACACTGCACGGAGACCAGTTACTCCAGTCACCCTCTCCGTCTATATAGTCTGGAGGGGAGCGCGAGAGAGAGGGGAAGAGAGAGAGAGGGGGAAGAGAGAGAGAGGGGGGAAGAGAGAGAGGAGCGAGAGAGAGAGGGGGGGGGGAGAGAGAGAGGAGCGCGAGAGAGAGGGGGGGGAAGAGTGAGAGAGATCAACAACAACAATAAGTGTCGACTTTACAGTGGAATGAAACGAGCCGTTTCCCAACAATGCAATTAAAACGTATGAAAATGAACAAATAGATAAAAAGAAAAGAAAATAGTACCACAATAAATAACAATAAAGAGGCTATATAGAAGTAGTACCGGTACCGAGTCAGTGTCCTGGGGTACCAGGTAGTACCGAGTCAGTGTCCTGGGGTACCATGTAGTAGTAATTTGTAAGTCGCTCTGGATAAGAGCGTCTGCTAAATGACTTAAATGTAATGTAAATGTAGTGAGTCAGTGTCCTGGGGTACCAGGTAGTAGTGAGTCAGTGTCCTGGGGTACCAGGTAGTAATGAGTCAGTGTCCTGGGGTACCAGGTAGCAATGAGTCAGTGTCCTGGGGTACGAGGTAGTAGTGAGTCAGTGTCCTGGGGTACGAGGTAGTAGTGAGTCAGTGTCCTGGGGTACCAGGTAGTAATGAGTCAGTGTACTGGGGTACCAGGTAGTAATGAGTCAGTGTCCTGGGGTACGAGGTAGTAATGAGTCAGTGTACTGGGGTACGAGGTAGTAGTGAGTCAGTGTCCTGGGGTACGAGGTAGTAATGAGTCAGTGTACTGGGGTACCAGGTAGTAATGAGTCAGTGTCCTGGGGTACCAGGTAGTAATGAGTCAGTGTCCTGGGGTACCAGGTATTAATGAGTCAGTGTCCTGGGGTACGAGGTAGTAGTGAGTCAGTGTCCTGGGGTACGAGGTAGTAATGAGTCAGTGTACTGGGGTACGAGGTAGTAATGAGTCAGTGTACTGGGGTACCAGGTAGTAATGAGTCAGTGTCCTGGGGTACCAGGTAGTAATGAGTCAGTGTCCTGGGGTACCAGGTATTAATGAGTCAGTGTCCTGGGGTATGAGGTAGTAGTGAGTCAGTGTCCTGGGGTACGAGGTAGTTGGGGTGATTGATTGAGGTAATATGTACAAGTAGTTTTTTTTAAAGAGAGAGACTGTCAGCATAAGGCAAAATTGAGATTTTGTGTCTGAAAATTCACTGTTCAGCCAATGCTTTTCAATAGGTCTGTGAATGTATAATGGACAACAGAGATGATGGAGGGGGTGGGGTCATGGAGGGGGGGTGGGGGTCATGGGGGGGTGGGGGTCATGGAGGGGGTGGGGTCATGGAGGGGGGCCAAGGAGGGGGGTTGGGGGTCATGGATGGGATGTGGGAGGTCATGATGGCGTGTGGGGGCTCATGGAGGGAGTGTCGGGGGTCATGGAGGGAGTGTGAGGTGTCATGGATGGTGTGTGGGAGGGGTCATGGATGGGGTGTGGGAGGGGTTATGGATGGGGTGTGGGAGGGGTCATGGATGGGGTGTGGGAGGGGTCATGGATGGGTTGTGGGAGGGGTCATGGATGGGGTGTGGGATGGGTCATGGATGGGGTGTGGGAGGGGTCATGGATGGGGTGTGGGAGGGGTCATGGATGGGTTGTGGGAGGGGTCATGGATGGGGTGTGGGATGGGTCATGGATGGGGTGTGGGAGGGGTCATGGATGGGGTGTGGGAGGGGTCATGGATGGGGTGTGGGAGGGGTCATGGATGGGGTGTGTGTCATGACTTCCGCCGAGGTCGGTCCCTCTCCTTGTTTGGGTGGCGTTCGGCGGTCGACGTCACCGGTCTTCTAGCCATCGCCGATCCACTTTTCATTTTCCATTTGTTTTGTCTTGTCTTCCTGCACACCTGGTTTACATCTCCTACTAATTAACATGTGTATTTAGCCCTCCATGTCTGTGTGGGGTATTGTTTATTGTCAAGGTTGGCACGCTTCCAGCTGGTTTGCGCCGGGTTTTGTTTTATACCCGTGCTTTGTGGCAGCCGATACTTTGTACTTGGGTTTTGTACTTTGTGCTGCCTCACTTGCTGTTTGGGCATTTGTGTTTGTGACGCGGTTGCGTTCTGTGTTGTGATTGCCTCAGTAAAGGTCTTTGTCCGCTCATCTCCGCTCTCCTGCGCCTGACTTCCATGCACCAGCTACACCCGCCATTTGACAGGGTGGGAGTCATGTTGGGGGCGGGGTTCATGGAGGGGGGTGTGGGGGTCATGGATAATGGATAGGGTGTGGGGGTCATGATGGGGGGGTGGGGGTCAAGGATGTGGTGTGGAGGTCATGTTGGGGGGCGGGGGTCATGGATGGGGTGTGGGGTATTAGAGGGGGGGGGATAATAGTTCCCCTTGACTTTGACTCTCAGACAAGCGTACACACTCACACACACACACAGGGCAGAGAGTGTTTTCAGTGTTTACAAAACACACCATTAAGCTTTTGGCAAAAAAAACTAACATTTTCCAGGAAAGCTCTACTCCTAACCAGGGAGGTTAACACACTGTAATAATTTAAAATGAGGGTGTAAAACATCGAATCAAATAGTTTTGTTTTAGCATAAGACACATTGAAATGAATCTGGGCTGGGGCTGCTTCAGTCTAGTGTTCTTCTGGAGGTGGATGCTGAAATGGCAAGAAATCCTCGTTATTTCCAATTATCATTAAAGGGATCGGCTTAATAATCATACATGGAAACATTTCCTCTGCCCGGGCTGTAGAGTTTTCTTACATGTGAACTGCAAATATGATTTCCACATGTGAATTTTTTTTTACGTGAAAGTGCATAATAGATTCTCAACGTGAAAGTTTTTAACATGAAACCGCACATTTCAATTCACATGTGAGGTGAAAACATGTTATTTTCCACACATGTGAAAAGGTGCTGTTAACATGTGGACTCCAAATGTAAATACATTACAGGTGAAATTTAAGCTAAACATGTGAAAACAGTTATTTCACGTGTTTTTGTTGTTGTAAGGGCAGCTGTGAGATCACAGACTATCTTCTGTTTCTGTAGTGATACATCTTGATGTACAGGACACCCCATGGACAGGACACTAGTCTATCTCCTCAGTACACCCCATGGACAGGACACTAGTCTATCTCCTGTTTCTGTAGTGATACATCTTGATGTACAGGACACCCCATGGACAGGACACTAGTCTATCTCCTGTTTCTGTAGTGAGACAGCTTGATGTACAGTACACCCCCTGGACAGGACACTAGTCTATCTCCTGTTTCTGTAGTGAGACAGCTTGATGTACAGGACACCCCATGGACAGGACACTAGTCTATCTCCTGTTTCTGTAGTGAGACAGCTTGATGTACAGTACACCCCATGGACAGGACACTAGTCTATCTCCTGTTTCTGTAGTGAGACAGCTTGATGTACAGGGCACCCCCTGGACAGGACACTAGTCTATCTCCTGTTTCTGTAGAGAGACAGCTTAATGTACAGTACACCCCCTGGACAGGACACTAGTCTATCTCCTGTTTCTGTAGAGAGACAGCTTGATGTACAGGACACCCCCTGGACAGGACACTAGTCTATCTCCTGTTTCTGTAGTGAGACAGCTTGATGTACAGGACACCCCCTGGACAGGACACTAGTCTATCTCCTGTTTCTGTAGTGAGACAGCTTGATGTACAGGGCACCCCCTGGACAGGACACTAGTCTATCTCCTGTTTCTGTAGAGAGACAGCTTGATGTACAGTACACCCCCTGGACAGGACACTAGTCTATCTCCTGTTTCTGTAGTGAGACAGCTTGATGTACAGGACACCCCCTGGACAGGACACTAGTCTATCTCCTGTTTCTGTAGTGAGACAGCTTGATGTACAGGGCACCCCCTGGACAGGACACTAGTCTATCTCCTGTTTCTGTAGAGAGACAGCTTGATGTACAGGACACCCCCTGGACAGGACACTAGTCTATCTCCTGTTTCTGTAGAGAGACAGCTTGATGTACCAGTACACCCCATGGACAGGACACTAGTCTATCTCCTGTTTCTGTAGAGAGACAGCTTGATGTACAGGACACCCCCTGGACAGGACACTAGTCTATCTCCTGTTTCTGTAGAAAGACAGCTTGATGTACCAGTACACCCCATGGACAGGACACTGGTATATCTCCTGTTTCTATAGTGAGACAGCTTGATGTACAGGACACTAGTCTATCTCCTGTTTCTGTATTGAGACAGCTTGATGTACCAGGACACCCCCTGGACAGGACACTAGTCTATCTCCTGTTTCTGTAGTGAGACAGCTTGATGTACAGTACACCCCCTGGACAGGACACTAGTCTATCTCCTGTTTCTGTATTGAGACAGCTTGATGTACCAGGACACCCCCTGGACAGGACACTAGTCTATCTCCTGTTTCTGTA
The DNA here is from genome assembly GCF_045679555.1 of Salvelinus alpinus. NCBI lineage: Eukaryota > Metazoa > Chordata > Actinopteri > Salmoniformes > Salmonidae > Salvelinus > Salvelinus alpinus. The sequence continues at coordinate 5,903,481 of NC_092088.1, forward strand.
GTGAGACAGCTTGATGTACAGTACACCCCCTGGACAGGACACTAGTCTATCTCCTGTTTCTGTATTGAGACAGCTTGATGTACCAGGACACCCCCTGGACAGGACACTAGTCTATCTCCTGTTTCTGTAGTGAGACAGCTTGATGTACAGTACACCCCCTGGACAGGACACTAGTCTATCTCCTGTTTCTGTATTGAGACAGCTTGATGTACCAGGACACCCCCTGGACAGGACACTAGTCTATCTCCTGTTTCTGTAGTGAGACAGCTTGATGTACAGTACACCCCCTGGACAGGACACTAGTCTATCTCCTGTTTCTGTATTGAGACAGCTTGATGTACCAGGACACCCCCTGGACAGGACACTAGTGATTAAACTTTGGATTTCAGTTTGAACATGAATGTAACAGATGGATAAATTATATTTCTTGTCTCTCCATAACACCCACATTCCTGTGTAACTGTTGTTATGTTTGAGTCGGTGGACAGGCTGAGACACGGCGAAGATGTACGGCTTCACGAGGAGGGCGAATTCTACAGCAGATTTATCTCCCTAGCGGGCCTTGTTGTGAGAATGTTATGAGTGTTTGTGTGGCTGCGCTAACAGCAATGGTCTGTTGCTAAACACTAGGGAACAAGGTGTCATCTGGGACACAGCCCTGGTGTCGACCCGGTTCCTGTCAGGGGACGTTGATGTTCCAGGGGCGTTTAAACTGTGCGTACGCACACACACACACACACACACACACACACACACACACACACACACACACACACACACACACAACCACACACAACCACACAGCTCAGCTCCACAGACAAATCCAGCTCATGGAACTAAAGAATGTTAACAGCTTCAATCACAACCCAGTCTGGCCTGAGAGGACTGGAAGCAGTGCAGTGGAGTTATTATGGTGTCAGCTGTCAGCTAACTACACTGGAGTTATTATGGTGTCAGCTATCTGCTAACTACACTGTAGTTATTGTGGTGTCAGCTATCTGCCAATTACACTGTAGTTATTATGGTGCCAGCTATCTGCTAACTACACTGTAGTTATTATGGTGTCAGCTGTCAGCTAACTACACTGTAGTTATTATGGTGTCAGCTAACTACACTGTAGTTATTGTGGTGTCAGCTATCTGCCAATTACACTGTAGTTATTATGGTGCCAGCTATCTGCTAACTACACTGTAGTTATTATGGTGTCAGCTATCTGCTAACAACACTGTAGTTATTATGGTGTCAGCTAACTACACTGTAGTTATTATGGTGCCAGCTATCTGCTAACTACACTGTAGTTATTATGGTGCCAGCTCTCAGCTAACTACACTGTAGTTATTATGGTATCTGCTAACTACACTGTAGTTATTATGGTGTCAGCTATCTGCTAACTACACTGTAGTTATTATGGTGTCAGCTATCTGCTAACTACACTGTAGTTATTATGTTGCCAGATATATGCTAACTACACTGTAGTTATTATGGTGTCAGCTATCTGCTAACTACACTGTAGTTATTATGGTGCCAGCTAACTACACTGTAGTTATTATGGTGCCAGCTATCTGCTAACTACACTGTAGTTATTATGGTGCCAGCTATCTGCTAACTACACTGTAGTTATTATGGTGTCAGCTATCTGCTAACTACACTGTAGTTATTATGGTGCCAGCTTCCTGCTAACTACACTGTAGTTATTATGGTGTCAGCTATCAGCTAACTACACTGTAGTTATTATGGTGCCAGCTATCTGCTAACTACACTGTAGTTATTATGGTGTCAGCTAACTACACTGTAGTTATTATGGTGCCAGCTCTCTGCTAACTACACTGTAGTTATTATGGTGTCAGCTGTCTGCTAACTACACTGTAGTTATTATGGTGTCAGCTATCTGCTAACTACACTGTAGTTATTATGGTGCCAGCTATCTGCTAACTACACTGTAGTTATTATGGTGTCAGCTAACTACACTGTAGTTATTATGGTGTCAGCTATCTGCTAACTACACTGTAGTTATTATGGTGTCAGCTATTTGCTAACTACACTGTAGTTATTATGGTGTCAGCTATCTGCTAACTACACTGTAGTTATTATGGTGTCAGCTATCTGCTAACTACACTGTAGTTATTATGGTGTCAGCTATCTGCTAACTACACTGTAGTTATTATGGTGCCAGCTATCTGCTAACTACACTGTAGTTATTATGGTGTCAGCTATCTGCTAACTACACTGTAGTTATTATGGTGCCAGCTATCTGCTAACTACACTGTAGTTATTATGGTGTCAGCTATCTGCTAACTACACTGTAGTTATTATGGTGTCAGCTGTCTGCTAACTACACTGTAGTTATTATGGTGCCAGCTATCTGCTAACTACACTGTAGTTATTATGGTGCCAGCTAACTGCTAACTACATACTGTCTATTTAGCTAGGTCCCATCAGAACCAGACCTCCAGACTGTCTATTTAGCTAGGTCCCATCAGAACCAGACCTCCAGACTGTCTATGTAGCTAGGTCCCATCAGAACCAGACCTCCAGACTGTCTATTTAGCTAGGTCCCATCACAACCAGACCTCTAGACTGTCTATTTAGCTAGGTCCCATCAGAACCAGATCTCCAGACTGTCTATTTAGCTAGGTCCCATCAGAACCAGACCCCCAGACTGTCTATTTAGCTAGGTCCCATCAGAACCAGACCTCTAGACTGTCTATATAGCTAGGTCCCGTCAGAACCAGACCTCCAGACTGTCTATTTAGCTAGGTCCCATCAGAACCAGACCTCCAGACTGTCTATTTAGCTAGGTCCCATCAGAACCAGTCCTCCAGACTGTCTATTTAGCTAGGTCCCATCAGAACCAGTCCTCCAGACTGTCTATTTAGCTAGGTCCCATCAGAACCAGTCCTCTAGATGGTCTATTTAGCTAGGTCCCATCAGAACCAGTCCTCCAGACTGTCTATTTAGCTAGTTCCCATCAGAACCAGTACTCTAGACTGTCTATTTAGCTAGGTCCCATCAGAACCAGTCCTCCAGACTGTCTATTTAGCTAGGTCCCATCAGAACCAGACGTCTAGACTGTCTATTTAGCTAGGTCCCATCAGAACCAGTCCTCCAGACTGTCTATTTAGCTAGGTCCCATCAGAACCAGACCTCCAGACTGTCTATTTAGCTAGGTCCCATCAGAACCAGATCTCCAGACTGTCTATTTAGCTAGGTCCCATCAGAACCAGACCTCTAGACTGTCTATTTAGCTAGGTCCCATCAGACCTCTAGACTGTCTATTTAGCTAGGTCCCATCAGAACCAGACCTCCAGACTGTCTATTTAGCTAGGTACCATTAGAACCAGACCTCTAGACTGTCTATTTAGCTAGGTCCCATCAGAACCAGTCCTCCAGACTGTCTATTTAGCTAGGTCCCATCAGAACCAGATCTCCAGACTGTCTATTTAGCTAGGTCCCATCAGAACCAGACCTCTAGACTGTCTATTTAGCTAGGTCCCATCAGGCTACATATTCTCAATGAGTGACTCTCATCACACTGTCAAACACACTCGCACGCTTGGAACATACACGCACACACACACATATACACATCCCTTCACAAACAAACAAACAAACACACACACACACACACACACACACACACACACACACACACACACACACACACACACACACACACACACACACACACACACACACACATCCCTTCACAAACAAACACACAAACAAACACACACACACGTCCTCTCTCCCTTCTTCAGTCAGTCCCCCCCACCCCCCCAACACACACACACACACACACACACACACACACACACACACACACACACACACACACACACACACACACACAGAGACACACACACACATATACACATCCCTTCACAAACAAACACACACACGTCCTCTCTCCCTTCTTCAGTCAGTCCCCCACACACACACACACACACACACACACACACACACACACACACACACACACACACACACACACACACACACACACACACACACACACACACACACACACACTCACCATATTCAGTCTGAGCCTTGCTGGTGCCTCCTCCTCCTCCTCCTCCTGCGCCTCCTCTCCTCTCCCAGTCCCCAAGTGGCTTTAGGAAGTTACTATCCTCTGTGTTACCAACTCCTCCTTTCCCTCCCCCTCGTCCTACTCCTTCCCCCCTGTAGGGCGGCTGCTGCTCCCTAGCCTGCTCCTCGGGCCTGCGGGGGGTCGAGACCGAGGAGGAGGTGGAGGAGGTTTGCCACCAGTTCCTCCAGTTAGGAGCAGCCCATCCTGGTTTGTTCTCTTTCTTCAGGCCTTTCTCAGGCTCTGCTGCCTCAAGACCGTCCACCACCTCTATGGTCACCTGGAGGAGAGAGAGAGAGAGAGGAGCAGGGTCAAAGGTCAGAGTCTGTCTGGAGAAACAACTGTCCGTTATGTATTTGAGTTGTACTTCATGAATGTCTGCATTGTTTCCTTCTAATAGTACATTCTAGACATTTCTGACACAAAATACCAGTTGCTCTGATCACCTCTGAGCAGTCCCACTGAGTCCGTCTGGGTAGCAGCAGTCAAATGTGATGTGTTCCTGACTCCCTCCCCCTCCTTCCCTTCCTACCTCCTGTGCCTCCCAGAAGAGAGGGGCAAACCTCCACCCCAATACTAATCCCCAACTACCCCCTCACCCACCTCAATCCTCTCCACCTAAATAGTGAGTGTAAAGGGTCTTCTCAGCCTTCTCCAGAACATGAAGGGTCTTCTCAGCCTTCTCCAGAACATGAAGGGTCTTCTCAGCCTTCTCCAGAACATGAAGGGTCTTCTCAGCCTTCTCCAGAACATGAAGGGTCTTCTCAGCCTTCTCCAGAACATGAAGGGTCTTCTCAGCCTTCTCCAGAACATGAAGGGTCTGCTCTACCTTCTCCAGAACATGAAGGGTCTTCTCAGCCTTCTCCAGAACATGAAGGGTCTTCTCAGCCTTCTCCAGAACATGAAGGGTCTGCTCTACCTTCTCCAGAACATGAAGGGTCTTCTCAGCCTTCTCCAGAACATGAAGGGTCTTCTCAGCCTTCTCCAGAACATGAAGGGTCTTCTCAGCCTTCTCCAGAACATGAAGGGTCTGCTCTACCTTCTCCAGAACATGAAGGGTCTTCTCAGCCTTCTCCAGAACATGAAGGGTCTTCTCAGCCTTCTCCAGAACATGAAGGGTCTTCTCAGCCTTCTCCAGAACATGAAGGGTCTTCTCAGCCTTCTCCAGAACATGAAGGGTCTTCTCAGCCTTCTCCAGAACATGAAGGGTCTTCTCAGCCTTCTCCAGAACATGAAGGGTCTGCTCTACCTTCTCCAGAACATGAAGGGTCTTCTCAGCCTTCTCCAGAACATGAAGGGTCTGCTCTACCTTCTCCAGAACATGAAGGGTCTTCTCAGCCTTCTCCAGAACATGAAGGGTCTTCTCAGCCTTCTCCAGAACATGAAGGGTCTTCTCAGCCTTCTCCAGAACATGAAGGGTCTTCTCAGCCTTCTCCAGAACATGAAGGGTCTGCTCTACCTTCTCCAGAACATGAAGGGTCTGCTCTACCTTCTCCAGAACATGAATCTTAGGATCAAAGAGGTCCCCCCATACTCTCCTCCTCATCTCACAGACCCCTCACTCATTGGTTCAATCGCTCCCTCTTCCCAGACATGCTCCCTCTCTTTCTGCATCTTGAGATACCTATACCCTGTACTCCCTGTCTCCTCGTCTCCTCCTATACCCTGTACTCCCTCTGTCTTATTGATGACTCTTCTCCTCGTCTCCTCCTATACCCTGTACTCCCTGTCTCCTCGTCTCCTCCTATACCCTGTACTCCCTGTCTCCTCCTCTTCTCCTCGTCTCCTCTTCTCCTCGTCTCCTCCTATACCCTGTACTCCCTGTCTCCTCGTCTCCTCCTATACCCTGTACTCCCTGTCTCCTCGTCTCCTCCTATACCCTGTACTCCCTGTCTCCTCGTCTCCTCCTATACCCTGTACTCCCTGTCTCCTCGTCTCCTCCTATACCCTGTACTCCCTGTCTCCTCGTCTCCTCCTATACCCTGTACTCCCTGTCTCCCTGTCTCCCTCGTCTCCTCCTATACCCTGTACTCCCTGTCTCCCTGTCTCCTCGTCTCCTCCTATACCCTGTACTCCCTGTCTCCTCGTCTCCTCCTATACCCTGTACTCCCTGTCTCCTGTACTCCTCGTCTCCTCCTATACACTGTACTCCCTGTCTCCTCGTCTCCTCCTATACCCTGTACTCCCTGTCTCCTCGTCTCCTCCTATACCCTGTACTCCCTGTCTCCTCGTCTCCTCCTATACCCTGTACTCCCTGTCTCCTCGTCTCCTCCTATACCCTGTACTCCCTGTCTCCCTGTCTCCTCGTCTCCTCCTATACCCTGTACTCCCTGTCTCCTGTACTCCTCGTCTCCTCCTATACCCTGTACTCCCTGTCTCCTCGTCTCCTCCTATACCCTGTACTCCCTGTCTCCTGTACTCCTCGTCTCCTCCTATACCCTGTACTCCCTGTCTCCTCGTCTCCTCCTATACCCTGTACTCCCTGTCTCCTCGTCTCCTCCTATACCCTGTACTCCCTGTCTCCCTGTCTCCTCGTCTCCTCCTATACCCTGTACTCCCTGTCTCCTCGTCTCCTCCTATACCCTGTACTCCCTGTCTCCTCGTCTCCTCCTATACCCTGTACTCCCTGTCTCCTGTCCTCCTCGTCTCCTCCTATACCCTGTACTCCCTGTCTCCTCGTCTCCTCCTATACCCTGTACTCCCTGTCTCCTGTACTCCTCGTCTCCTCCTATACCCTGTACTCCCTGTCTCCTCGTCTCCTCCTATACCCTGTACTCCCTGTCTCCTCGTCTCCTCCTATACCCTGTACTCCCTGTCTCCTGTACTCCTCGTCTCCTCCTATACCCTGTACTCCCTGTCTCCTCGTCTCCTCCTATACCCTGTACTCCCTGTCTCCTGTACTCCTCGTCTCCTCCTATACCCTGTACTCCCTGTCTCCTCGTCTCCTCCTATACCCTGTACTCCCTGTCTCCTGTACTCCTCGTCTCCTCCTATACACTGTACTCCCTGTCTCCTCGTCTCCTGTGCCTAATGCGCCTCTGGAATCTAAGTACTTTAGATGTATCACACTATATCGCTATTGGATTAGCTGACTCTCCCTCGGCCGGTGAAATGGCCTCTCCCTGTGAAGGCCTCTCTCCTAGGCTCTTCTTCGCTAGCTAACTTAGCCGTCAATCGCCACGACTCTGCTCTCTTTACTCTATATCAGCTGGCTTTACATCTGCTGTGTTAGACCAGTTGGTGTTGTTTTCTGGCGTACTACTTAGCCATGTCGACCGTGTGTCACGCCCTGATCTGTTTCACCTGTCCTCGTTATTGTCTCCAGCCCCTCAAGGTGTCGCTTATTTTCCCCCAGTGTATTTATCCCTGTGTTTCCTGTCTCTCTGTACCAGTGTATTTATCCCTGTGTTTCCTGTCTCTCTGTACCAGTGTATTTATCCCTGTGTTTCCTGTCTCTCTGTGCCAGTGTATTTATCCCTGTGTTTCCTGTCTCTCTGTGCCAGTGTATTTATCCCTGTGTTTCCTGTCTCTCTGTACCAATGTATTTATCCCTGTGCTTCCTGTCTCTCTGTGCCAGTGTATTTATCCCTGTGTTTCCTGTCTCTCTGTACCAGTGTATTTATCCCTGTGTTTCCTGTCTCTCTGTGCCAGTGTATTTATCCCTGTGCTTCCTGTCTCTCTGTACCAGTGTATTTATCCCTGTGTTTCCTGTCTCTCTGTCCCAGTGTATTTATCTCTGTGTTTCATGTCTCTCTGTACCAGTGTATTTATCCCTGTGTTTCCTGTCCTTCTGTACCAGTGTGTTTATCCCTGTGTTTCCTGTCTCTCTGTCCCAGTGTATTTATCCCTGTGTTTCCTGTCTCTCTGTACCAGTGTAGTTATCCCTGTGTTTCCTGTCTCTCTGTACCAGTGTATTTATCCCTGTGTTTCCTGTCTCTCTGTCCCAGTGTATTTATCCCTGTGTTTCCTGTCTCTCTGCCCCAGTGTATTTATCCCTGTGTTTCCTGTCTCTCTGTACCAGTGTATTTATCCCTGTGTTTCCTGTCTCTCTGTCCCAGTGTATTTATCCCTGTGTTTCCTGTCTCTCTGTACCAGTGTATTTATCCCTGTGTTTCCTGTCTCTCTGTCCCATTGTATTTATCCCTGTGTTTCCTGTCCCCCTGTACCAGTGTATTTATCCCTGTGTTTCCTGTCTCTCTGTACCAGTGTATTTATCCCTGTGTTTCCTGTCTCTCTGTACCAGTGTATTTATCCCTGTGTTTCCTGTCTCTCTGTACCAGTGTATTTATCCCTGTGTTTCCTGTCTCTCTGTCCCAGTGTATTTATCCCTGTGTTTCATGTCTCTCTGTACCAGTGTATTTATCCCTGTGTTTCCTGTCTCTCTGTACCAGTGTGTTAATCCCTGTGTTTCCTGTCTCTCTGTCCCAGTGTATTTATCCCTGTGTTTCCTGTCTCTCTGTCCCAGTGTATTTATCCCTGTTTCCTGTCTCTCTGTACCAGTGTATTATCCCTGTGTTTCCTGTCTCTCTGTCCCAGTGTATTTATCCCTGTGTTTCCTGTCTCTCTGTCCCAGTGTATTTATCCCTGTGTTTCCTGTCTCTCTGTACCAGTGTATTTATCCCTGTGTTTCCTGTCTCTCTGTCCCAGTGTATTTATCCCTGTGTTTCCTGTCTCTCTGTCCCAGTGTATTTATCCCTGTGTTTCCTGTCTCCCTGTACCAGTGTATTTATCCCTGTGTTTCCTGTCTCTCTGTGCCAGTGTATTTATCCCTGTGTTTCCTGTCTCTCTGTACCAGTGTATTTATCCCTGTGTTTCCTGTCTCTCTGTACCAGTGTATTTATCCCTGTGTTTCCTGTCTCTCTGTACCAGTGTATTTATCCCTGTGTTTCCTGTCTCTCTGTCCCAGTGTATTTATCCCTGTGTTTCCTGTCTCTCTGTCCCAGTGTATTTATCCCTGTGTTTCATGTCTCTCTGTACCAGTGTATTTATCCCTGTGTTTCCTGTCTCTCTGTACCAGTGTGTTTATCCCTGTGTTTCCTGTCTCTCTGTCCCAGTGTATTTATCCCTGTGTTTCCTGTCTCTCTGTACCAGTGTATTTATCCCTGTTTCCTGTCTCTCTGTACCAGTGTATTATCCCTGTGTTTCCTGTCTCTCTGTCCCAGTGTATTTATCCCTGTGTTTCCTGTCTCTCTGTCCCATTGTATTTATCCCTGTGTTTCCTGTCCCCCTGTACCAGTGTATTTATCCCTGTGTTTCCTGTCTCTCTGTACCAGTGTATTTATCCCTGTGTTTCCTGTCTCTCTGTACCAGTGTATTTATCCCTGTGTTTCCTGTCTCTCTGTACCAGTGTATTTATCCCTGTGTTTCCTGTCTCTCTGTCCCAGTGTATTTATCCCTGTGTTTCATGTCTCTCTGTACCAGTGTATTTATCCCTGTGTTTCCTGTCTCTCTGTACCAGTGTGTTAATCCCTGTGTTTCCTGTCTCTCTGTCCCAGTGTATTTATCCCTGTGTTTCCTGTCTCTCTGTCCCAGTGTATTTATCCCTGTGTTTCCTGTCTCTCTGTACCAGTGTATTTATCCCTGTTTCCTGTCTCTCTGTACCAGTGTATTATCCCTGTGTTTCCTGTCTCTCTGTCCCAGTGTATTTATCCCTGTGTTTCCTGTCTCTCTGTCCCAGTGTATTTATCCCTGTGTTTCCTGTCTCTCTGTACCAGTGTATTTATCCCTGTGTTTCCTGTCTCTCTGTACCAGTGTATTTATCCCTGTGTTTCCTGTCTCTCTGTCCCAGTGTATTTATCCCTGTGTTTCCTGTCTCTCTGTACCAGTGTATTTATCCCTGTGTTTCCTGTCTCTCTGTCCCAGTGTATTTATCCCTGTGTTTCATGTCTCTCTGTACCAGTGTATTTATCCCTGTGTTTCCTGTCTCTCTGTACCAGTGTGTTAATCCCTGTGTTTCCTGTCTCTCTGTCCCAGTGTATTTATCCCTGTGTTTCCTGTCTCTCTGTACCAGTGTATTTATCCCTGTTTCCTGTCTCTCTGTACCAGTGTATTATCCCTGTGTTTCCTGTCTCTCTGTCCCAGTGTATTTATCCCTGTGTTTCCTGTCTCTCTGTCCCAGTGTATTTATCCCTGTGTTTCCTGTCTCTCTGTACCAGTGTATTTATCCCTGTGTTTCCTGTCTCTCTGTACCAGTGTATTTATCCCTGTGTTTCCTGTCTCTCTGTGCCAGTTCGTCTTGTATGTTCCAAGTCAACCAGCGTTTTTTCTTGTTCTCCTGCTTTTGCTATTTCTACTTTTTCCTAGTCCTCCCAGTTTTGACCCTTGCCTGTTCTGGACTCTGTACCCGCCTGCCTTACCATTCTGCCTACCTTGACCTCGAGCCTGTCTGCCACTCTGTACCTCCTGGACTCTGAACTGGTTATGACCTTTTGCCTGTCCACGACCATTCTCTTGTCCCTTTGGATTTATTAAACATCTAAGACTCCAACCATCTGCCTCCTCTGTCTGCAGTTGGGTCTCTTGTGTCATGATACCGTGGTGGTTGACTCATTTTTATTTATTTATTTATTTATTTTATTTGACCTTTATTTAACCAGATAGGCTAGTTGAGAACAAGTTCTCATTTACAACTGCGACCTGGCCAAGATAAAGCATAGATAAAGCGTTACTAACTAGGCTAGTAAGATGATTAGCTAGCTAGCAGGCTAAAATAACCAACTTTAGCTGGACTAACGTTAGCAGGCTAGTTGTAACAATACATTCATAAAGTATTTGTTTGTGAGTTGGTTGAATTTTTTTATTGAAACCAGTAGTCATGAGTGCAAACAATTTGGTTTCATTTGTAGTGCTGAGCAATTAACAGAAATGTCTGTCATTTTGTCTGTCATTTTAAACAACTAATTTCTGTCATTTTTTTGTTTTTTAAACAACTAATTGACAGACGTTGGTTCAATGATTTGAATTCCATTTTTTGGGGGGTTGTTTTCTGCAATGCACAGTTTCTCTAGACATAAATCAGATCTAACCCGAACTTTGCGATATAGCAGGGAGTTGTAGTTTCCAACAGGCCACTATTCTACATAGTTCAGCTCATTAAACGGGGTAATTAACTACAATGACCATAATCCAATCCTCATCTACATGTCCGGTCTGTGTTTCTTTTTACGCCCGCTACAGAAGAGACAAAAATGCTCGATTGTGAGGGGGATGTAGAGAGCAGCTGTTGCTTTGCGAGGTATCTCTATCCTGAAAATACCTGATCTTAGTGATTTTAATAGTTGGTATTGAGCCGTCATTAAGTGATGCCTTATTTACTTTGAAGAACTAGTAAAGTAGTGATTGTTGTCAGACAGCAGCTCTATAGAGATGAGATGATGACTTGGAATTAAATAATAAAGTCTTCAAAAAGGCCTGAAACAAATGTAATAAACAGCTGAAATATGTTATTAAAGTAACGTGAATAAATTATGGTTAATAAGTGATCAGCACTAATGGAGAGTCACTACCATCATGGGACTTTTATTCATTGTTTTATTCATAGTGCAATTTAATGTCTAAAAAAAATATATATATATTGAAAAAACTAATTTGAAAACAGTGGTTACTTTTTAACAATCGAATCGAAACAGAACCGACTTCAAAAAGCACTAATTGCTCAGCAATTAATTTGAAGTTGAACAGTGGAAGGATACACCTCAGCACTATTAATTTGAAGTTGAACAGTGGAAGGATACACCTCAGCACTATTAATTTGAAGTTGAACAGTTGAAGGATACACCTCAGCACTATTAATTTGAAGTTGAACAGTGGAAGGATACACCTCAGCACTATTAATTTGAAGTTGAACAGTGGAAGGATACACCTCAGCACTATTAATTTGAAGTTGAACAGTTGAAGGATACACCTCAGCACTATTAATTTGAAGTTGAACAGTGGAAGGATACACCTCAGCACTATTAATTTGAAGTTGAACAGTTGAAGGATACACCTGAGGCAATAGGCTGGTATCTCCATATTACATCCCACTTCGGCATTCCGGTTTTATGGAAGAAATATATACATATTTTTTTATACAAATGCAAATCCATATGGTTACGTATATATGCTACCTACCCTTTAAGAAGAGGAAGGGAGGACAATGGATGGGGGAGAGAAGAGAGAGAGAGAGAGAGGTGGGGAGAAGGAAAAGACAGAGAGAGTAGTGAATAAGAGAGAGAGTGGGAGAGAGAGAGAGAGAACGAGAGAGATACAGAGGGAGAGCTACAGAGGGAGGGAGGGAGGGAGGGAGGGAGGGAGAGAGGGAGAGAGGGAGAGAGGGAGAGAGAGAGAGAGAGAGAGAGAGAGAGAGAGAGAGAGAGAGAGAGAGAGAGAGAGAGAGAGAGAGAGAGAGAGAGAGAGAGAGAGAGAGAGAGAGAGAGAGAGAGAGAGAGAGAGAGAGAGAGAGAGAGAGAGAGAGAGAGAGAGAGAGAGAGAGAGAGAGAGGGTAGTGATGTGCACCAGGGTATTCTGCCTCTTCCTGTTTGCTCTTCCTGCTCTGTGTGCTTGGGCAGCCATGTGGTCTCACACACACACACACACACACACACACACACACACACACACACACACACACACACACACACACACACACACACACACACACACACACACACACACACACACACACACACACACACACACACACACACACACACACACACACACACACACACACACACACACACACACACACACACACACACACACACACACACACACACACACACACACACACACACACACACACACACACACACACACACACACACACACACACACACACACACACACACACACACACACACACACACACACACACACACACACACACACACACACACACACACACACACACACACACACACACACACACACACACACACACACACACACACACACACACACACACACACACACACACACACACACACACACACACACACACACACACACACACACACACACACACACACACACACACACACACACACACACACACACACACACACACACACACACACACACACACACACACACACACACACACACACACACACACACACACACACACACACACACACACACACACACACACACACACACACACACACACACACACACACCTGTGTCTTAGTGTTACCTGTATGTTGGGGTTCTGTCTGTTTATATCAGCCTTGGAGAGGTCAGGGAAGTTGTGGAGGTCCAGGAGGAAGGCCCCAGGCCCGTCTCTCTGCAGGCTGCCTCCGGTTGCCTGACTCTGGGCCCAAGGGAGGGCAGCAGGCCGCTGGGCTGACCGGTGCTCTGGTCCTCTCCGCTCCCCTGGGCCCTGGTGGGCTGATGAACTGCTCTCTTCTCTGACATTATTCTAGAAGACGGGGAGGGAGAGGGGGAGAGAGAGAGAGAGAGGGAACAAGAGGGAGAGAGAGAGGGAGACAGGGGAGAGAGAGAGAAAGAGGGGGGAGAGAGAGAGGAAGAGAGAGAGAGGGAGAGAGATATTCCTTTAGATTACTTGATCAAATGGATGTATATTTCCTTCATGCTGAGTGACCCAAAACAGAGAAGGATCTAATCTACGATATATACATATACTATCTGAAAATGCTTATCATGCTACGAAGAAAAAACACACAAGTCACAGCCAGTCAACTACAAGTCATCTGGACAAAGTTCAGTTCAACTACGTGAATTACCTGAAATCAGACAAATCAAGTGTACCTGAACTATTTCTTTAGTTTGTTCTCATTTACAACTGCGACCTGGCCAAGATAAACCAAAAGCAGTGCGATACAAACAACAACAGAGTTACACATGGAATAAACAAAACATACAGTCAATAATACAGTAGAAACATCTATATACAGTGTGTGTGGGTGGCAGGTAGCCTAGTGGTTAGAGCGTTGGACTTGTAACCGAAAGGTTGCTAGATCGAATCCCGAGCTGACAAGTTAAAAATCTGTAATTCTGCACTCTGAACAAGGCAGTTAACCCACTGTTCCCCTGAACAGTCCAAACCAGCTGTCCCAGTCCAAACCACCTGACCCAGACTTACACTAGAGGGCAGAGGGTTCAACCAGTCCAAACCAGCTGTCCCAGTCCAAACCAGCTGTCCCAGTCTCACACTAGAAAGCAGAGGGTTCAACCAGTCCAAACCAGCTGTCCCAGTCCAAACCAGCTGACCCAGTCCAAACCAGCTGACCCAGTCTCACAGTAGAAAGCAGAGGGTTCAACCAGTCCAAACCAGCTGTCCCAGTCCAAACCAGCTGTCCCAGTCTCACACTAGAAAGCAGAGGGTTCAACCAGTCCAAACCAGCTGTCCTAGTCCAAACCAGCTGTCCCAGTCCAAACCAGCTGTCCCAGTCTCACACTAGAGAGCAGAGGGTTCAACCAGTCCAAACCAGCTGTCCCAGTCCAAACCAGCTGTCCCAGACTCACACTAGAGGGCAGAGGGTTCAACCAGTCCAAACCAGCTGTCCCAGTCTCACACTAGCGAGCAGATGGTTCAACCAGTCCAAACCAGCTGTCCCAGTCCAAACCAGCTGACCCAGTCTCACACTAGAGAGCAGAGGGTTCAACCAGTCCAAACCAGCTGTCCCAGTCCAAACCAGCTGACCCAGTCTCACACTAGAGGGCAGAGGGTTCAACCAGTCCAAACCAGCTGACCCAGTCCAAACCAGCTGACCCAGTCTCACACTAGAGAGCAGAGGGTTCAACTGGTCCAAACCAGCTGTCCCAGTCCAAACCAGCTGTCCCAGTCCAAACCAGCTGACCCAGTCTCACACTAGAGGGCAGAGGGTTCAACCAGTCTAAACCAGCTGTCCCAGTCCAAACCAGCTGTCCCAGACTTATACTAGAGGGCAGAGGGTTCAACCGGTCCAAACCAGCTGTCCCAGTCCAAACCAGCTGTCCCAGTCCAAACCAGCTGACCCAGTCTCACACTAGCAGGGCAGCAGGGTTCGAACCAGTCTAAACCAGCTGTCCCAGTCCAAACCAGCTGTCCCAGACTTATACTAGAGGGCAGAGGGTTCAACCGGTCCAAACCAGCTGTCCCAGTCCAAACCAGCTGTCCCAGTCCAAACCAGCTGACCCAGTCTCACACTAGAGAGCAGAGGGTTCAACCAGTCCAAACCAGCTGTCCCAGTCCAAACCAGCTGTCCCAGTCCAAACCTGGTACCACACCAGACATAACATTACATCCTGGTACCCCACCAGACATAACATTATATCCTGGTACCACACCAGACATAACATTATATCCTGGTACCCCACCAGACATAACATTATATCCTGGTACCACACCAGACATAACATTATATCCTGGTACCAAACCAGACATAACATTATATCCTGGTACCAAACCAGACATAACATTATATCCTGGTACCCCACCAGACATAACATTATATCCTGGTACCCCACCAGACATAACATTATATCCTGGTACCAAACCAGACATAACATTATATCCTGGTACCCCACCAGACATAACATTATATCCTGGTACCCCACCAGACATAACATTATATCCTGGTACCACACCAGACATAACATTATATCCTGGTACCCCACCAGACATAACATTATATCCTGGTACCACACCAGACATAACATTACATCCTGGTACCAAACCAGACATAACATTATATCCTGGTACCACACCAGACATAACATTATATCCTGGTACCAAACCAGACATAACATTATATCCTGGTACCAAACCAGACATAACATTATATCCTGGTACCCCACCAGACATAACATTATATCCTGGTACCCCACCAGACATAACATTATATCCTGGTACCACACCAGACATAACATTACATCCTGGTACCAAACCAGACATAACATTATATCCTGGTACCCCACCAGACATAACATTATATCCTGGTACCCCACCAGACATAACATTATATCCTGGTACCACACCAGACATAACATTACATCCTGGTACCACACCAGACATGAGCAAACATTGCAACAATTTTGCCATAAAGGAAGTTGCTCAGAACTCTGGGACAATATGGGCTCTGTAGGGGCCCTAAAGGAAGTTGCTCAGCACTCTGGGACAATATGGGCTCTGTAGGGGCCCTAAAGGAAGTTGCTCAGCACTCTGGGACAATATGGGCTCTGTAGGGGCCCTAAAGGAAGTTGCTCAGCACTCTGGGACAATATGGGCTCTGTAGGGGCCCTAAAGGAAGTTGCTCAGCACTCTGGGTGCATTACAAACGCCGACTACATGCGGGTAATTCAGCAGCCTGGACATAGGCATAGAACGAGAGAAGGGCATCAAACTCTGGTCCTCACAGTGACACTTTCACTAGACATACTGGGCAACCTTACCCATGCAGGATGATCTCTGTGTATCACTTGTCGTGCTACACATTATTACACGGGTGCTATTTCTCCGTGTAGTTTAATAAAGGGCTTTCAGACAAGACAAGTGAAGGGAGAAAAAAAAAAAACAGACCCTCCCTATAATCAAAGGAAGGACATGAACTCTACCCAAAGCTCCTCTATCTCAATCAAAACACAGAATGTCATCGTTTTGATCACCAAATCGCACAAACAAAGTCATTAAAATGCAAAAGATGGAAATGCGGCTATTGAAACATTTAGAAAATGAGAAGAACGACGTAAATCTGCCACCGCAAAGAGCCTTTAAGACCAGGATTGGCTGGGAGCTAAACAGGATATGGTAAGGGATCATTTCAGCACTGCAGGACACACAGACACACACAGCCCTGGCCCCAGCCACTGTCCAACCCTCCATATGAACATCACAGGAACCTCTGTGGTTGTTTCAGGGTGGTCTAAGATCAGATGGCCATGTGATAACCTTCTCTTCCTGGCCCTCAGAAGTCCCTGTTTGTAATTGAACTCCTGAGAGAGTAAAGAAGGGCTCTTCTGGACAGGCACACTCATTTCATCCTACAGATATCTGGAGAAACAGGAGAAAGTCTCCAACAGATATCTGGAGAAACAGGAAAAGGTATCCTACAGATATCTAGAGAAACAGGAAAAGGTATCCTACAGATATCTAGAGAAACAGGAAAACGTCTCCTACAGATATCTGGAGAAACAGGAAAAGGTATCCTACAGATATCTGGAGAAACAGGAAAAGGTATCCTACAGATATCTGGAGAAACAGGAAAAGGTATCCTACAGATATCTAGAGAAACAGGAAACAGTCTCCTACAGATATCTAGAGAAACAGGAAACAGTCTCCTACAGATATCTAGAGAAACAGGAAAAGGTATCCTACAGATATCTAGAGAAACAGGAAAAGGTATCCTACAGATATCTAGAGAAACAGGAAAAGGTATCCTACAGATATCTAAAGAAACAGGAAAACGTCTCCTACAGATATCTAGAGAAACAGGAAACAGTCTCCTACAGATATCTGGAGAAACAGGAAAAGGTATCCTACAGATATCTGGAGAAACAGGAAAAGGTATCCTACAGATATCTAGAGAAACAGGAAAAGGTATCCTACAGATATCTGGAGAAACAGGAAAACGTCTCCTACAGATATCTGGAGAAACAGGAAACAGTCTCCTACAGATATCTAGAGAAACAGAAAAAGGTATCCTACAGATATCTGGAGAAACAGGAAAAGGTATCCTACAGATATCTGGAGAAACAGGAAAAGGTATCCTACAGATATCTAGAGAAACAGGAAAAGGTATCCTACAGATATCTGGAGAAACAGGAAAACGTCTCCTACAGATATCTGGAGAAACAGGAAACAGTCTCCTACAGATATCTAGAGAAACAGGAAAAGGTATCCTACAGATATCTAGAGAAACAGGAAAAGGTATCCTACAGATATCTGGAGAAACAGGAAAACGTCTCCTACAGATATCTGGAGAAACAGGAAACAGTATCCTACAGATATCTAGAGAAACAGAAAAAGGTATCCTACAGATATCTGGAGAAACAGGAAAAGGTATCCTACAGATATCTGGAGAAACAGGAAAAGGTATCCTACAGATATCTAGAGAAACAGGAAAAGGTATCCTACAGATATATACCTTCAAATGACTTTGTGGGGAACGATGATGCAGCCTATCTATGGGCCGATCCAGTTATCCCTGTGTAGACCTAAGTCCAGTGTTTACAAGCCTTACAGACCCATTCTTCATGCTAGGTCTTCCCCTCCTTTCCTCACCACCAAGGAAGTGTTTTTATTTGAAGATCAAAACTATGTATCAGGTAATCTGGGGCCTCCTAGGATTTCTGTTACCCTCCCCTCTCCTCACACCCTGAAAACCCATGACTGAAACTCCACACACACAGCAGTCCTATTTTTACCCCCTTTTTCCTGCTTCCTCCTTTTTTTCACTTTGCCAGGAGATGAGGAAGAGGAGGCAGAGAAGATGAGTAGATGAGGAGGAAGAGAAGAGGAGAAGACGGGGACGAGAAAAGGGGATGAGGAGGAAGAGGAGAAGGAGGATGTTTTCAATGGGTAAACACTCAGGGAGCAGTCCCCCCCCCCCCCCCCCCCCCGGGGAGAGGGACAGGAAATGAAGGCAGGGTACACTGGGCCCAGATGCTGCTGCTCAACCAGCCAGCCCCCTTCGTAATTCCTTTCTGTCTCATCTCTCAAACTTGGAAAACTGTATATTTTGTTAGAAAATATTTGACTTTAATCAATTTAAAAGCTACAATATGTAACTTTTTGGACAACCTGACCCAAATGCACATAGAAATGTGTGTTATAGATCTGTCATTCTCATTGACAGCCAGTCTGAGAAGAGGTAGATCTGTTCTATGTGTGCTATTTCTATGCTTCCCGTTCATACATTTTGTTTTTGAATCTTGTACTTTTCAGTTTTGTACATCAGCTTCAAACAGTTGAAAATACAATATTTGTGTTTATGGAAAGTACAGTATATTTCACAGCGGTTTAGATGGTACAATGATTCTCTACACTATAGTTACTTGTTTTGTCACATGAACTGAAATTAGGCAAACTATTAGATTAAAATTTTAGCAACCAGGAAATGGAGAGGCATTTCTGCATAGTGCCTCTTTAATAAAAGGAGAACATCTTCATTTGCAGATTGTAAATCGCTTGACTATTACGGTGTGGAGATCAACTGGGAATAAATGCATACCCCGATTCCAATGTCAACTCATACAACGTGAATAGCTTGTATTTGCCTAAATAAGCTGTTAATGTGTTATTGTTCCTCGGTGGAAGGCTCATCTTCCTGTGAGTCGGTTGGTGAGGATATTGTTCTCCTGTCACCACACTTCCTGTGCGCCAGCGGCTGGGTCTAAAAAGGGTCTATTCTCCGTTCCACAGGCGTTCTCTACAGGTGCACACAGCCCCATCCTGTCCATTTGTGTCTCGGTGAATGGGCTCTTTAAATATGACACCTTCCCATGAAAATAACCCCCTGGACAAGGCGGGCGGGGGGAGATGACATCATCGTCTTCAGTGGTAGACCAGTCAACCAGATCTGTACATCACTGCCAGAGCAGAGCAAGTCTTTCACAAAACCCATTATATTCTAACAACAGAACTCAGGTTCACTATGCAGCAAAGTTTTATGCGGACTGGTGCAATGTTAAACTCACTGTTCGGCAGAGTGGTGGCTGACTCATTTTCTATGAGAAATCTTTTTAAAAAATCATGAATATCTATCTTCTAGAGTATTTTAAATAGTGGGCCAGTTTTCCAGACTCAGATTAAGCTTCTAAACTAAAAAAAAAACATGTTAATTGGAGATCCTACATTAAAAGTGCCTCTTATTCCAGGACTAGGCTTAATCTGAGTCCGGGAAACTGGCCCTTTATGTTTAGTAGAATTCATACATCAATGTTGCACGGTGTTAGGTGTCATCTCTAGCCAGGTTAGGGCTGATATTTGGGGATTCAACCGGTCCAAACCAGCTGACCCAGTTTGACACTAGCCGTGTCCCAGGTCTGTTCATGGCCCAACCTCTATGACCATCTTTAGGGGTGATATTTGGGGTGATATCTGGGGGTGATATTTAGGGGTGGTATGTGGGGGTGATATTTAGGGGTGGTATTTAGGGGTGATCTTTAGGGGTGGTATTTTGGGGTGATATTTAGGGGTGATATCTGGGGGTGATATTTAGGGGTGGTATTTAGGGGTGGTATTTGGGGGTGATATCTGGGGGTGTTATTTTGGGGTGATATTTGGGGGTGATATTTAGGGGGTGGTATTTTGGGGTGATATTTAGGGGTGATATCTGGGGGTGATATTTAGGGGTGGTATTTTGGGGTGATATTTAGGGGTGATATCTGGGGGTGATATTTGTGGGTGATATTTAGGGGTGGTATTTGGGGGTGATATTTGGGGTGATATTTGTTCTTTAACTGGCCCAAGTGGCCCTCTTCTCTCTTGGAATGGCTTCCCTTGGCTTCCGTTCTCCACTCTTGCTCTTGTGCGTAGTGTTGGAACAGTCATACACTATTCCAGGTCTGTTCCAACATTCTGCAGTGCGACACACACTCTGTAAATTCCTGGGATATTTCCTATTCCTGCGGCTCTGCAGAATATGCTGCAGCTAGCCAATCAAATCACAAAGACAAGACTACTATTCCTGAATCTATTTGATTTGTTGATGTATTTACCGCAGGTTGTTTTAATCTATTATAAACGTGATGAGCAGCAGAACATTCACGGACTGTGGGTACATCAAAGCCTAGCTCCTCCAAGTGTCAAGTTGTATTAGTCGTATGTACGGTACACATGGTACACATCGTCCAACTAAATGCTTACCTGCAGATTCCTTCTCGACAATGCGACGACAATAAGAAACAATAAAAGATAAGAATATGAACAGGAAGTAAATGGCATTAGAATAGAATAAACATTTTAGCATAAGTATAATACAGGAAGGCACAATTATAGTCCAATATTTGGATAGGACCCGGGGCGGCATGCAGAATTTCTTTACCGCCTTAGGAAGTATGATCCCTTACCATATCCTGTTTAGCTCCCAGCCAACCCTGGCCTTAGGAAGTAGAGGCGCTGTTGTTCCCTCTTGACCAGAGTGGTGGTGTTGTTGGTCCATGTCAAGTCCTCTGTGATGTGGACGCCAAGGAACTTAATACTGCTGACTCTCTCTTACTGCAGTCCCGTTGATGTGGATCGGGGCATGTTCCCTCCTCTGCTTCCCGAAGTCAACAATCAACAATCAACTCCTTTGTTTTGCCGACGTTGAGGGAGAGGTGTGTGAATAGTGATGGAAATGGCATCTTCCGTAGGAAAATTGGATCAGCCTCGGACAGTGAAAGCACCGCGTCGTCCGGAACAACGAGAGTCCACCTGGATGACTTGGTATTGTCTGCCTTGAAGCAAGCATAGAATGTGTTAAGCTCATCTGGGAGGGAGGCTTCTGTGCGCAATGCACAGCTGGATTAGCGTAACGCACAGCTGGATTTGCGTTTGTAGTCTGTGATAGTCTGTAGTCCTTGCCACGTGCTGCGAGCCTGAGTTGTCGAACATCAATTGAAGTTTGAGTCTGTATTGTCTTTTTGCATCCTTAATGGTTTTGCAGAGCTCGTACTTGCTTGCCTTGTATGCTTTGCGCGCCACCAAGTTTGTATGCTTTGCGTGCCACCAAGTCATCAGAGTTTGTTCTGTTGACATTGAATGCTGCAGTACGGGCTCTCAGCAATGTATGGATATCTCCGTTCATCCAGGGTTTTTGGTTGGGATAAGTCCGGATTGCTATTGTGGGTACAACATCATCAACACATTTCCTAATGAAGCCTGTGACTGACTATGTATTTTCCTCAATGCTGATGGATGAGTCCTGGGTGGATGAATCTTTGAACATATTCTAATCACTATTCTCTAAACAGTCCTGCAGCATTGAGTCTGCCTACTCTGTCCAGCGCCTCACTATTCTCTGTGTTGGTGGCTCCCTCTAGAGTTGCTGCTTGTAGGCGGGGTGTAGGAACAGAGAGACGTGATCTAATTGGCCGAATTGGGGGTGGGGTATGGCTTTGCATCATGGATGTTTGTGTGTACATGGTAAAGCACACTGGATCCTCCTGTGGGGGAGGATACATGTTGGTGATATTTTGGGAAATATTGTTTTAGACAGGCTTGGTTAAAGTCACCCGTGACAATAAAGACTGCTTCTGGGTGAGAGGATTCTTGCTGGATAATGAGCTTTTACAGTTCGCTGAGTGCTGCCTTGGTGTTTGCTTGTGGCGGTATGTACACAGCTGTGATAATAACACATGTGAATTCCCTCGGCATGTAGTGGGGTTGGCATTTTAGCATCAGAAACTCCGGGTCGGGTGAACAGGAGCTCGCAATGTTTTCAAATTCGATACACCAGGATTCATCTATGGAGAAAAATACCCCCCCCCCCCCCCGACTCTTACCAGAAGCCACCGTTCGATCTATTCGGAATATGGAGAAGCCATGTGGTTGAATAGCAGGGTCGAGTTTATTGTCTGTAAGCCACGTCTCAGTAAAAACAAAAACACAGCGTTCCCTGATGTGCCACGTGTGATGTTCTGTTCATCTCCATATTTTACACCATTAATTCTTTCCACTTACTTCTCACTTATTTTCACACCGAAGGTGTCCCTTTAGAAAGAACACAGTTCTTAGCTCGCCCCTAACCCACCAACCACCAGGCATAAATCAGTCCTGGATTCAAACATGATTTGAAATCCTTTGAAGTGCCAGGTGGGTGGGGTTTTGGGGACTATTGAATCCATTGCAACAGGTCAGGTCAATAAAGCACAGCTAAAGTATTTGAAATGATTTCAAGTAGCATTAAACCCATGTCTGGCACGAATCCCCATTTATCATGCTTGTTGTGTAGCAGGGCAGTGAGTGACAAGGGTATTTCAGTGGCATGCTATAAATACATCAAACAGAGCTGAGGGAGGGAGGGAGGGAGAGAGGAGGGGGGAGGCTGCTTAATGTAACAGCATCCCTCAGAACCGCCCTGTTGAATCTAGACCCCTCTTAACCCGGAGGTTGGATTCTGGCCTGCATCCCAAATAGCATCCTATTCCATTGGCTGCTACAGATGTCTAACCCTCGGTCCTGTCCTGTCCTCTACTGAAGAGTTAAACCCTCTGTCCTGTCCTGTTCTCTACTGAAGAGTTAAACCCTCTGTCCTGTCCTGTCCTCTACTGAAGAGTTAAACCCTCTGTCCTGTCCTGTCCTCTACTGAAGAGTTAAACCCTCTGTCCTGTCCTGTCCTCTACTGAAGAGTTAAACCCTCTGTCCTGTCCTGTCCTCTACTGAAGAGTTAAACCCTCTGTCCTGTCCTGTCCTCTACTGAAGAGTTAAACCCTCTGTCCTGTCCTGTCCTCTACTGAAGAGTTAAACCCTCGGTCCTGTCCTGTCCTCTACTGAAGAGTTAAACCCTCTGTCCTGTCCTGTCCTCTACTGAAGAGTTAAACCCTCGGTCCTGTCCTCTACTGAAGAGTTAAACCCTCGGTCCTGTCCTGTCCTCTACTGAAGAGTTAAACCCTCGGTCCTGTCCTGTCCTCTACTGAAGAGTTAAACCCTCTGTCCTGTCCTGTCCTCTACTGAAGAGTTAAACCCTCTGTCCTGTCCTCTACTGAAGAGTTAAACCCTCGGTCCTGTCCTGTCCTCTACTGAAGAGTTAAACCCTCGGTCCTGTCCTGTCCTCTACTGAAGAGTTAAACCCTCTGTCCTGTCCTGTTCTCTACTGAAGAGTTAAACCCTCTGTCCTGTCCTGTCCTCTACTGAAGAGTTAAACCCTCTGTCCTGTCCTCTACTGAGGAGTTAAACCCTCGGTCCTGTCCTGTCCTCTACTGAAGAGTTAAACCCTCGGTCCTGTCCTGTCCTCTACTGAAGAGTTAAACCCTCTGTCCTGTCCTGTTCTCTACTGAAGAGTTAAACCCTCGGTCCTGTCCTGTCCTCTACTGAAGAGTTAAACCCTCTGTCCTGTCCTGTTCTCTACTGAAGAGTTAAACCCTCGGTCCTGTCCTGTCCTCTACTGAAGAGTTAAACCCTCTGTCCTGTCCTGTCCTCTACTGAAGAGTTAAACCCTCTGTCCTGTCCTGTCCTCTACTGAAGAGTTAAACCCTCTGTCCTGTCCTCTACTGAAGAGTTAAACCCTCGGTCCTGTCCTGTCCTCTACTGAAGAGTTAAACCCTCGGTCCTGTCCTGTCCTCTACTGAAGAGTTAAACCCTCTGTCCTGTCTTGTCCTCTACTGAAGAGTTAAACCCTCTGTCCTGTCCTGTCCTCTACTGAAGAGTTAAACCCTCTGTCCTGTCCTGTCCTCTACTGAAGAGTTAAACCCTCTGTCCTGTCCTCTACTGAAGAGTTAAACCCTCTGTCCTGTCCTGTCCTCTACTGAAGAGTTAAACCCTCTGTCCTGTCCTGTCCTCTACTGAAGAGTTAAACCCTCTGTCCTGTCCTCTACTGAAGAGTTAAACCCTCTGTCCTGTCCTCTACTGAAGAGTTAAACCCTCGGTCCTGTCCTGTCCTCTACTGAAGAGTTAAACCCTCGGTCCTGTCCTGTCCTCTACTGAAGAGTTAAATCCTCTGTCCTGTCCTGTCCTCTACTGTGGCTCTTTTAGATGTTCTGCTAAAACCACAGAATTAGAATGACTGATTTTAGAATTAGAATGGATGTAATTCTAGAACAGGGGGATATCAGTTCAAGCGATTCTGGTGGTGGTGAGTCCTACCGGCAGCAGGTAGCCTAGTGGTTAGAGTGTTGGGCCAGTAACCAAAAGGTTGCTAGATCGAATCCCTGAGCTGACAAGGTAAAAATCTGTTGTTCTGCCCCTGAACAAGGCAGTTAACCCACTGTTCCAATGCCGTCATTGTAAATAATAATTTGTTCTTAACTGACCTGCCTGGGGCCTGTTGCACAAAAGTAGAATTAAGACATCCGGGATAAATGACTCAGCTGAGCTCAATGAAGCCAAAACATGTGCGTCCAGGCTTAATTGGTTGCACAAAGACCAAGCCAGGATGAGCAGACACGGATTCATTAAGCCAGGTGAAACCAATCCTGGATAGGTGCGCGCTCACGGCTCACTCAAATAGACCCCGCCACAGATCACAGATTAACTGATTTACCATGGCAACTAGAGCCGCGTACTTTTCCCCGTCGGAAGCACAAATCCTCATGGAGGCATACGAGGAGGTAAAAGATATAATTAAGAAGAAAGGCAACACCGCCACAGTGATAAAGCAAAGAGAAAAAGCGTGGCAAAGTATTGCAGACCGCCTGAATGCGTAAGTAGTGCACAATTACACACTCACCGCTCCGCTGAAACATCACAATTACAATTCAAATATTTAATTCACATCTCCAAAAATGCAGTTGTACTGTAATTATGAAACGGTTAAATTTTTAATTGAAATGCACTGCAGATATGAGTGAAATTGTGTAAAGTAACTCCATCACACTGTATAAAGCTATGATACATTTTTTGATATTTTTACTGAAAACAAGACAAAAATACCAAGTAATTTTTTGCAGTGTGACTCCATTAAATGTGTGTGTGTGTGTGTGTGTGTGTGTGTGTGTGTGTAGATTAAACATGAACGGGCCAAAACGGACATGGCAGCAGGTCAAAATCAAATACAAGAACATTCTGCAGAATGGTATGGTCCCTGACTAATATTTAACAAAGCACAAGCATATATTGTACCCAGAAGGTGCCTGCTCACACATTGTCTGTACTGTTTTAGCAGTGAAAAAGAATACCCACAGACAAGGCACGGGTGGTGGGTCACCAAAGGCTGACCTTACCCCAGCAGAGGACATGGCCTTGGAGCTAAATAAAGGCAGGCCCGTCTTAGAGGGGATCCCTGGGGGGAAAGAGACGAGCATAGGTTCCTCCCAAGATGCCACCCGCTTCATTCAAGGTATGTCCTTCCATCTCTACATGGGATACAACCACATTCATATTGAATCAATTTGGACTGTCTGACTTTGGTTTACCTATTGCCTTGCAGTGTCTGGCAGCACTGTGTTCCTGTTAGAGCCACCAGCACAAGCACCAGACGATGCTGATCCAGTGAGTACTCCATCAAAGGCATACTGTAGGCCTGGCATGTCTTGTCTACTAGCTTCAATATGAATCCGATTAAATGTGATAGGGTGAAGGCCCCAGTGCAGCAGCAACAGCACATGATGGAGACGATGATGAGGAGGAGACCATCTCTCTGGATTCCAGAAGGCATGAGGTATCATGTTAAGACTGTGAAAGTACTATTTACTCTACAATGGTGAGGAGTCCTCATCAAAATCAAAAAATCTAATTTCTTTTACAGGACCCAGATGCTATACAGTGGGAAAACCAGCCTGGCAACATAGTGCGTATTAATAAAAGGACACCACATCCTGCCAAATTCCAGCTGCGCTAATTGTATTGTGTTCACAGAGCTCACAAGCTATCAGAAAGTTGTATGGCAACCACCTCCGGCGCCAAATAGAACTGGCAGACATAGACATTCAGTACAAGAAGAAAAAGATGGAAAATCTTGCACTGGAGTCCGAAATAAAAAAGAGGACAATTAGGAAACTGGACCTTGAAATAAAAAAACTTGAGAGGGAGGTGAGATATGCCTTCAATGTACACTGTATGCTAACTGTAACACAAATGTATTAATCATTATTTTTCTTTCCTCCCCCAGCTCCAAGAAGATGACACAGCTCAAAATAAAAATTAGGTATATTCTCGTAAAGTCAAGTGAGCCATGACATATGAGCTCTTATTGTGAGCACACAGGACGGTGGCATCTTTCTAAGGTTTTTTTTATTTTCCCAGCAATCAGTACAACCAAGTCATCGTTATAAGGCATCGCCCTCTTTTGCCCACCCCCCCAGCACCAGGTGTGGCCACTAGCCTATATGAAGGCCCAAAATTGTGTGTTCCTTTCTGCTCTGACAATGGCATGCCCATTCGTGCGAGATGTGGTGGATGAAGAAGCACTTGTGCTGAGGAGAGCCTTCAGGCGAGAAAGGGTCTTCAGGGACCGGTTGGACCCACTGGCCTTCCCTGATGACCATCTATATGAAAGATACAGGTTTTCTGCAGATGGCATCAGGTATCTATGCAGACTACTGGGTCCCAGGATTAAGCACCGCACTGCACGGAGCCATGCACTGAGTGTGGAGCAAATGGTTTGTGTGGCCTTGCGCTTTTTTGCTAGTGGAGCCTTCCTGTACTCAGTGGGGGATGCAGAACAGCTGAACAAGGCCACAATTTGCCGCACAATAAGGAGTGTGTGTCTGGCTATCAAAGCATTAGCAGATGTCTTCATCTCCTTCCCTGGCCACAGAAGACTCTGTGACATCAAAGAGGAGTTCTATAGGATTGCAGGTAAGAGGATCTACAAATTACAGGACAACTGTTAACACATAGTAGGATACTCATTACTTTGTGTGACAGGTTTCCCCAATGTCATTGGTGCAGTGGACTGCACACACATAAGGATAAAAGCCCCCTCAGGTGCCCATGAGGCCGATTTTGTGAATAGGAAATCCTTTCACAGCATTAATGTTCAGGTGAACATAACTTTTTGATATTGTCCATTGACGAACACTCTGCATTGCCAGTGATGTGCATTGATTGGTGTAATATTCCTCATCTTATGATTTCAGATGGTCTGCAATGCTGACTGTGTGATCAGCAATGTTGTGGCAAAATGGCCTGGCTCAGTCCATGACTCCAGAATCTTTCGGGCCTCTGAAATCTATCAGTGCCTATCACAAGGTAAGCCACACAACCCCTATTTATAACCATCATGGCTGTGTCAAGAATATCACTGTGTTTATGAGGTAGTAATGATGAGATTTTGTGTTGACAGGTGAATTCTCTGGTGTGTTGCTGGGAGACAGGGGTATGGCTGCCAGCCTTTTCTCCTGACACCTTTCACAGACCCCCAGGAAGCACAGCAGGCCTACAACCATGCCCATGCCAGGACCAGGGCCAGAGTTGAAATGACCTTTGGCCTCCTGAAGGCACGCTTTCACTGCCTTCACAAATTAAGGGTCAGCCCTGTTAGGGCATGTGATATTACTGTGGCTTGTGCTGTCCTCCACAATGTGGCCTGCCTGAGGAAGGAGAGGGCCCCCAGAGTGCCACCAGCCATGGACTGGGACAATCCGGCAATCTTCCCTGATGACGACAGTGGTCGGCTGCTGAGGGACCAATATGTGTTGAATTGTTTTAGTTAGTATGTGTGCTTTAAATTTTGGTTAAATATGTCCTGCGGTGGCAGAGGAATTTGGGTTTTTTTGGGTTCGTTTTTTGACGAATTTGGCCTCTTATGATGTTTGTGCGGTATACTGTGTGTAATACAAGGCTGCAGGGAGGCTACTGCATCCATTCATTTGTCTGTTCAGTTGATGTGTATGGATTTGTCCTGCATTTATTTTAGTGTGCAGACATGCAGGGTGTGTTATATACAGACCTTTGAATGTGTATGTATCATTTTGTATAATATGCTTGGATTCTGTGCTTTCCATCTTGTAGAGTCACTGTGACTTCAGTTTCGAAAGGAGCTGATGGTTTACCTGCTTTGTTTTGTCCTTATTCAATAAAGGAACATAATGTTACACATTGTGTTTTTATATTCATATGGAATGTGTATTTGTTTATATGACAGAGTACTAGGGCCACACTGAAGAAAAAGGATAAAGTCATAAATTTATGAGGCTGGTTCTTTCTGCAGAAAAGCTACATATTGTTTTTACAGTTTTGATACTTATGACAATGTGATACTTAATATTCTGGCACATCAGCATGTCTTTGTTTATGAAACCATACTGAAGTACAATTTCACGAAATGCCCCACATCTGTCATTTTAACAACTGTCCTCCTTTAAAACAACTGGTTACAATATTATGACTTGTGTTTTTTTCCCCTCTGTGGCCCTAATATTCTATCATTTTATATATAGCCTTATAGTCTATGGGAAACTGTAAATTATCTAATGATAGCAACATCATCTAAAAATCATTTTTTATCCAAAATCATTGAAATTAATGATCACAAACGTTTAAATAATAACAGTGGGTCTAGTTATATGTGATAACAATGTATAGTGAGCAGTGAAATAACTATTGGTTTCCATTTGTGGTGACTGCTGACTGACATTAGGGATGAGATTAAATAGATCCTGGAATTTAGCCTGGTCTGGAGCAGGCTAGCTCCACAGAATAAATCTCCATGGTAATTTATACCATAACATATCCTCCTGCCCCCTATCCATCTTTAGTGCAACCGGATTACGGATCAATTGAGCCAGGATCACCAAGATATCCTGGCTTAATCCCTTATCCTAGTTTTGTGCAACAGGCCCCTGGTTGAATAAAGGTTCAAATAAATACCAGGGTATTAACGATACTGACCTGGTTAAAACCTCACCAACATAACAGGTGGATGCAAGGGTCTGCCTGAACAAACAGACACATTTTCAGTCATCAGAGGGGAGAAAATATGAGTAAAAAGGGGGAGACAAAAAATATGTTTTCTTTTGGCTGCAGTGCAACGGTGGATTAAAATTCAAGCAACAACAGTGTGGGAGAGAGAGCGCTCTAACTGAAGGGCTCTAACTGAAGGGCTCCAACTGAAGGGCTCTAACTGAAGGGCTCCAACTGAAGGGCTCCAACTGAAGGGCTCTAACTGAAGGGCTCCAACTGAAGGGCTCTAACTGAAGGGCTCCAACTGAAGGGCTCCAACTGAAGGGCTCTAACTGAAGGGCTCCAACTGAAGGTCTCCAACTGAAGGGCTCCAACTGAAGGGCTCTAACTGAAGGGCTCTAACAGAACGGCTCTAACTGAAGGGCTCCAACTGAAGGGCTCCAACTGAAGGGCTCCAACTGAAGGGATATAACTGAAGGGCTCTAACTGAAGGGCTCCAATTGAAGGGCTCCAATTGAAGGGCTCTAACTGAAGGGCTCCAACTGAAGAGTTCTAACTGAACGGCTCCAACTGAAGGGCTCCAACTGAAGGGCTCTAACTGAAGGGCTCCAACTGAAGGGCTCCAACTGAAGGTCTCCAACTGAAGGGCTCTAACTGAAGGTCTCTAACTGAAGGGCTCCAACTGAAGGGCTCCAACTGAAGGGCTCTAACTGAAGGGCTCCAACTGAAGGGCTCCAACTGAAGGGCTCTAACTGAAGGGCTCTAACTGAAGGGCTCTAACTGAAGGGCTCCAACTGAAGGGCTCCAACTGAAGGGCTCTAACTGAAGGGCTCCAATTGAAGGGCTCCAATTGAAGGGCTCTAACTGAAGGGCTCCAACTGAAGAGTTCTAACTGAACGGCTCCAACTGAAGGGCTCCAACTGAAGGGCTCTAACTGAAGGGCTCCAACTGAAGGGCTCCAACTGAAGGTCTCCAACTGAAGGGCTCTAACTGAAGGTCTCTAACTGAAGGGCTCCAACTGAAGGTCTCCAACTGAAGGGCTCTAACTGAAGGGCTCCAACTGAAGGGCTCCAACTGAAGGGCTCCAACTGAAGGGCTCTAACTGAAGGGCTCTAACTGAAGGGCTCCAACTGAAGGGCTCCAACTGAAGGTCTCTAACTGAAGGGCTCCAACTGAAGGGCTCTAACTGAAGGGCTCCAACTGAAGGGCTCCAACTGAAGGGCTCCAACTGAAGGGCTCTAACTGAAGAGCTCTAACTGAAGGGCTCTAACTGAAGGGCTCCAACTGAAGGTCTCCAACTGAAGGGCTCCAACTGAAGGGCTCTAACTGAAGGGCTCCAACTGAAGGGCTCTAACTGAAGGGCTCCAACTGAAGGGCTCCAACTGAAGGGCTCCAACTGAAGGGCTCTAACTGAAGGGCTCCAACTGAAGGGCTCCAACTGAAGGGCTCCAATTGAAGGGCTCTAACTGAAGGGCTCTAACTGAGGGGCTCTAACTGAAGGGCTCCAACTGAAGGGCTCTAACTGAAGGGCTCCAACTGAAGGGCTCCAACTGAAGGGCTCCAACTGAAGGGCTCTAACTGAAGGGCTCTAACAGAATGGCTCTAACTGAAGGGCTCCAACTGAAGGGCTCCAACTGAAGGGATATAACTGAAGGGATATAACTGAAGGGCTCTAACTGAAGGGCTCCAATTGAAGGGCTCCAATTGAAGGGCTCTAACTGAAGGGCTACAACTGAAGAGTTCTAACTGAACGGCTCCAACTGAAGGGCTCCAACTGAAGGGCTCTAACTGAAGGGCTCCAACTGAAGGGCTCCAACTGAAGGGCTCCAACTGAAGGGCTCCAACTGAAGGGCTCTAACTGAAGGTCTCCAACTGAAGGGCTCTAACTGAAGGGCTCCAACTGAAGGTCTCTAACTGAAGGGCTGTAACTGAAGGGCTCTAACTGAAGGGCTCTAACTGAAGGGCTCCAACTGAAGGGCTCCAACTGAAGGGCTCCAACTGAAGGGCTCTAACTGAAGGGCTCCAACTGAAGGTCTCTAACTGAAGGGCTCTAACTGAAGGGCTCTAACTGAAGGGCTCTAACTGAAGGGCTCTAACTGAAGGGCTCCAACTGAAGGGCTCCAACTGAAGGGCTCCAACTGAAGGGCTCTAACTGAAGGGCTCTAACTGAAGGGCTCCAACTGAAGGGCTCCAACTGAAGGTCTCTAACTGAAGGGCTCCAACTGAAGGGCTCCAACTGAAGGGCTCCAACTGAAGGGCTCTAACTGAAGGGCTCCAACTGAAGGGCTCCAACTGAAGGGCTCCAACTGAAGGTCTCCAACTGAAGGGCTCCAACTGAAGGGCTCCAACTGAAGGGCTCCAACTGAAGGGCTCCAACTGAAGGGCTCCAATTGAAGGGCTCTAACTGAAGGGCTCCAATTGAAGGGCTCAAACTGAAGGGCTCTAACTGAGGGGCTCTAACTGAAGGGCTCCAACTGAAGGGCTCCAACTGAAGGGCTCCAACTGAAGGGCTCTAACTGAAGGGCTCTAACAGAACGGCTCTAACTGAAGGGCTCCAACTGAAGGGCTCCAACTGAAGGGCTCCAACTGAAGGGATATAACTGAAGGGCTCTAACTGAAGGGCTCCAATTGAAGGGCTCCAATTGAAGGGCTCTAACTGAAGGGCTCCAACTGAAGAGTTCTAACTGAACGGCTCCAACTGAAGGGCTCCAACTGAAGGGCTCCAACTGAAGGTCTCCAACTGAAGGGCTCTAACTGAAGGTCTCTAACTGAAGGGCTCCAACTGAAGGGCTCCAACTGAAGGGCTCTAACTGAAGGGCTCCAACTGAAGGGCTCCAACTGAAGGGCTCTAACTGAAGGGCTCTAACTGAAGGGCTCTAACTGAAGGGCTCCAACTGAAGGGCTCCAACTGAAGGGCTCTAACTGAAGGGCTCCAATTGAAGGGCTCCAATTGAAGGGCTCTAACTGAAGGGCTCCAACTGAAGAGTTCTAACTGAACGGCTCCAACTGAAGGGCTCCAACTGAAGGGCTCTAACTGAAGGGCTCCAACTGAAGGGCTCCAACTGAAGGTCTCCAACTGAAGGGCTCTAACTGAAGGTCTCTAACTGAAGGGCTCCAACTGAAGGTCTCCAACTGAAGGGCTCTAACTGAAGGGCTCCAACTGAAGGGCTCCAACTGAAGGGCTCCAACTGAAGGGCTCTAACTGAAGGGCTCTAACTGAAGGGCTCCAACTGAAGGGCTCCAACTGAAGGTCTCTAACTGAAGGGCTCCAACTGAAGGGCTCTAACTGAAGGGCTCCAACTGAAGGGCTCCAACTGAAGGGCTCCAACTGAAGGGCTCTAACTGAAGAGCTCTAACTGAAGAGTTCTAACTGAACGGCTCCAACTGAAGGGCTCCAACTGAAGGGCTCTAACTGAAGGGATATAACTGAAGGGATATAACTGAAGGGCTCTAACTGAAGGGCTCCAATTGAAGGGCTCCAATTGAAGGGCTCTAACTGAAGGGCTCCAACTGAAGAGTTCTAACTGAACGGCTCCAACTGAAGGGCTCCAACTGAAGGGCTCTAACTGAAGGGCTCCAACTGAAGGGCTCCAACTGAAGGGCTCCAACTGAAGGGCTCCAACTGAAGGGCTCTAACTGAAGGTCTCCAACTGAAGGGCTCTAACTGAAGGGCTCCAACTGAAGGTCTCTAACTGAAGGGCTCTAACTGAAGAGCTCTAACTGAAGGGCTCTAACTGAAGGGCTCCAACTGAAGGGCTCCAACTGAAGGGCTCCAACTGAAGGGCTCTAACTGAAGGGCTCCAACTGAAGGGCTCTAACTGAAGGGCTCCAACTGAAGGTCTCCAACTGAACGGCTCTAACTGAAGGGCTCCAACTGAAGGGCTCTAACTGAAGGGCTCCAACTGAAGGGCTCCAACTGAAGGGCTCTAACTGAAGAGCTCTAACTGAAGGGCTCTAACTGAAGGGCTCCAATTGAAGGGCTCTAACTGAAGGGCTCTAACTGAGGGGCTCTAACTGAAGGGCTCCAACTGAAGGGCTCTAACTGAAGGGCTCCAACTGAAGGGCTCCAACTGAAGGGCTCCAACTGAAGGTCTCCAACTGAAGGGCTCTAACTGAAGGTCTCCAACTGAAGGGCTCTAACTGAAGGGCTCTAACTGAAGGGCTCCAACTGAAGGGCTCCAACTGAAGGGCTCCAACTGAAGGGCTCCAACTGAAGGGCTCTAACTGAAGGGCTCTAACTGAAGGGCTCTAACTGAAGGGCTCCAACTGAAGGGCTCCAACTGAAGGTCTCTAACTGAAGGGCTCCAACTGAAGGGCTCCAACTGAAGGGCTCCAACTGAAGGGCTCCAACTGAAGGGCTCCAACTGAAGGGCTCTAACTGAAGAGCTCTAACTGAAGGGCTATAACTGAAGGGCTCCAACTGAAGGTCTCCAACTGAAGGGCTCCAACTGAAGGGCTCTAACTGAAGGGCTCCAACTGAAGGGCTCCAACTGAAGGGCTCCAACTGAAGGTCTCCAACTGAAGGGCTCCAACTGAAGGGCTCTAACTGAAGGGCTCCAACTGAAGGGCTCCAACTGAAGGGCTCCAACTGAAGGGCTCCAATTGAAGGGCTCTAACTGAAGGGCTCTAACTGAGGGGCTCTAACTGAAGGGCTCCAACTGAAGGGCTCCAACTGAAGGGCTCCAACTGAAGGGCTCCAACTGAAGGGCTCCAACTGAAGGGCTCTAACTGAAGGGCTCTAACAGAACGGCTCTAACTGAAGGGCTCCAACTGAAGGGCTCCAACTGAAGGGATATAACTGAAGGGCTCTAACTGAAGGGCTCCAATTGAAGGGCTCCAATTGAAGGGCTCTAACTGAAGGGCTCCAACTGAAGAGTTCTAACTGAACGGCTCCAACTGAAGGGCTCCAACTGAAGGGCTCTAACTGAAGGGCTCCAACTGAAGGGCTCCAACTGAAGGTCTCCAACTGAAGGGCTCTAACTGAAGGTCTCTAACTGAAGGGCTCCAACTGAAGGGCTCCAACTGAAGGGCTCTAACTGAAGGGCTCCAACTGAAGGGCTCCAACTGAAGGGCTCTAACTGAAGGGCTCTAACTGAAGGGCTCTAACTGAAGGGCTCCAACTGAAGGGCTCCAACTGAAGGGCTCCAACTGAAGGGCTCCAATTGAAGAGCTCCAATTGAAGGGCTCTAACTGAAGGGCTCCAACTGAAGAGTTCTAACTGAACGGCTCCAACTGAAGGGCTCCAACTGAAGGGCTCTAACTGAAGGGCTCCAACTGAAGGGCTCCAACTGAAGGTCTCCAACTGAAGGGCTCTAACTGAAGGTCTCTAACTGAAGGGCTCCAACTGAAGGTCTCCAACTGAAGGGCTCTAACTGAAGGGCTCCAACTGAAGGGCTCCAACTGAAGGGCTCCAACTGAAGGGCTCTAACTGAAGGGCTCTAACTGAAGGGCTCCAACTGAAGGGCTCCAACTGAAGGTCTCTAACTGAAGGGCTCCAACTGAAGGGCTCTAACTGAAGGGCTCCAACTGAAGGGCTCCAACTGAAGGGCTCCAACTGAAGGGCTCTAACTGAAGAGCTCTAACTGAAGGGCTCTAACTGAAGGGCTCCAACTGAAGGTCTCCAACTGAAGGGCTCCAACTGAAGGGCTCTAACTGAAGGGCTCCAACTGAAGGGCTCTAACTGAAGGGCTCCAACTGAAGGTCTCCAACTGAAGGGCTCCAACTGAAGGGCTCTAACTGAAGGGCTCCAACTGAAGGGCTCCAACTGAAGGGCTCCAATTGAAGGGCTCTAACTGAAGGGCTCTAACTGAGGGGCTCTAACTGAAGGGCTCCAACTGAAGGGCTCTAACTGAAGGGCTCCAACTGAAGGGCTCCAACTGAAGGGCTCCAACTGAAGGGCTCTAACTGAAGGGCTCTAACAGAACGGCTCTAACTGAAGGGCTCCAACTGAAGGGCTCCAACTGAAGGGCTCCAACTGAAGGGATATAACTGAAGGGCTCTAACTGAAGGGCTCCAATTGAAGGGCTCCAATTGAAGGGCTCTAACTGAAGGGCTCCAACTGAAGAGTTCTAACTGAACGGCTCCAACTGAAGGGCTCCAACTGAAGGGCTCTAACTGAAGGGCTCCAACTGAAGGGCTCCAACTGAAGGGCTCCAACTGAAGGGCTCCAACTGAAGGGCTCCAACTGAAGGGCTCTAACTGAAGGTCTCCAACTGAAGGGCTCTAACTGAAGGGCTCCAACTGAAGGTCTCTAACTGAAGGGCTCTAACTGAAGGGCTCTAACTGAAGGGCTCTAACTGAAGGGCTCCAACTGAAGGGCTCCAACTGAAGGGCTCCAACTGAAGGGCTCCAACTGAAGGGCTCTAACTGAAGGGCTCCAACTGAAGGGCTCTAACTGAAGGGCTCCAACTGAAGGTCTCCAACTGAACGGCTCTAACTGAAGGGCTCCAACTGAAGGGCTCTAACTGAAGGGCTCCAACTGAAGGGCTCCAACTGAAGGGCTCTAACTGAAGAGCTCTAACTGAAGGGCTCTAACTGAAGGGCTCCAATTGAAGGGCTCTAACTGAAGGGCTCTAACTGAGGGGCTCTAACTGAAGGGCTCCAACTGAAGGGCTCTAACTGAAGGGCTCCAACTGAAGGGCTCCAACTGAAGGGCTCCAACTGAAGGTCTCCAACTGAAGGGCTCTAACTGAAGGTCTCCAACTGAAGGGCTCTAACTGAAGGGCTCCAACTGAAGGTCTCTAACTGAAGGTCTCCAACTGAAGGGCTCTAACTGAAGGGCTCTAACTGAAGGGCTCCAACTGAAGGGCTCCAACTGAAGGGCTCTAACTGAAGGGCTCCAACTGAAGGGCTCCAACTGAAGGGCTCTAACTGAAGGGCTCTAACTGAAGGGCTCTAACTGAAGGGATATAATTGAAGGGCTCCAACTGAAGGGCTCTAACTGAAGGTCTCTAACTGAAGGTCTCCAACTGAAGGGCTCTAACTGAAGGGCTCTAACTGAAGGGCTCTAACTGAAGGGCTCCAACTGAAGGGCTCTAACTGAAGGGCTCCAACTGAAGGGCTCCAACTGAAGGGCTCCAACTGAAGGGCTCCAACTGAAGGGCTCTAACTGAAGGGCTCTAACTGAAGGGCTCTAACTGAAGGGCTCCAACTGAAGGGCTCCAACTGAAGGTCTCTAACTGAAGGGCTCCAACTGAAGGGCTCCAACTGAAGGGCTCCAACTGAAGGGCTCCAACTGAAGGGCTCCAACTGAAGGGCTCTAACTGAAGAGCTCTAACTGAAGGGCTATAACTGAAGGGCTCCAACTGAAGGTCTCCAACTGAAGGGCTCCAACTGAAGGGCTCTAACTGAAGGGCTCCAACTGAAGGGCTCCAACTGAAGGGCTCCAACTGAAGGTCTCCAACTGAAGGGCTCCAACTGAAGGGCTCTAACTGAAGGGCTCCAACTGAAGGGCTCCAACTGAAGGGCTCCAACTGAAGGGCTCCAACTGAAGGGCTCCAATTGAAGGGCTCTAACTGAAGGGCTCTAACTGAGGGGCTCTAACTGAAGGGCTCCAACTGAAGGGCTCCAACTGAAGGGCTCCAACTGAAGGGCTCTAACTGAAGGGCTCTAACAGAACGGCTCTAACTGAAGGGCTCCAACTGAAGGGCTCCAACTGAAGGGCTCCAACTGAAGGGATATAACTGAAGGGCTCTAACTGAAGGGCTCCAATTGAAGGGCTCCAATTGAAGGGCTCTAACTGAAGGGCTCCAACTGAAGAGTTCTAACTGAACGGCTCCAACTGAAGGGCTCCAACTGAAGGGCTCTAACTGAAGGGCTCCAACTGAAGGGCTCCAACTGAAGGTCTCCAACTGAAGGTCTCTAACTGAAGGGCTCCAACTGAAGGGCTCCAACTGAAGGGCTCCAACTGAAGGGCTCTAACTGAAGGGCTCCAACTGAAGGGCTCCAACTGAAGGGCTCTAACTGAAGGGCTCTAACTGAAGGGCTCTAACTGAAGGGCTCCAACTGAAGGGCTCCAACTGAAGGGCTCTAACTGAAGAGCTCCAATTGAAGGGCTCTAACTGAAGGGCTCCAACTGAAGAGTTCTAACTGAACGGCTCCAACTGAAGGGCTCCAACTGAAGGGCTCTAACTGAAGGGCTCCAACTGAAGGGCTCCAACTGAAGGTCTCCAACTGAAGGGCTCTAACTGAAGGTCTCTAACTGAAGGGCTCCAACTGAAGGTCTCCAACTGAAGGGCTCTAACTGAAGGGCTCCAACTGAAGGGCTCCAACTGAAGGGCTCCAACTGAAGGGCTCTAACTGAAGGGCTCTAACTGAAGGGCTCCAACTGAAGGGCTCCAACTGAAGGTCTCTAACTGAAGGGCTCCAACTGAAGGGCTCTAACTGAAGGGCTCCAACTGAAGGGCTCCAACTGAAGGGCTCCAACTGAAGGGCTCTAACTGAAGAGCTCTAACTGAAGGGCTCTAACTGAAGGGCTCCAACTGAAGGTCTCCAACTGAAGGGCTCCAACTGAAGGGCTCTAACTGAAGGGCTCCAACTGAAGGGCTCTAACTGAAGGGCTCCAACTGAAGGTCTCCAACTGAAGGGCTCCAACTGAAGGGCTCTAACTGAAGGGCTCCAACTGAAGGGCTCCAACTGAAGGGCTCCAATTGAAGGGCTCTAACTGAAGGGCTCTAACTGAGGGGCTCTAACTGAAGGGCTCCAACTGAAGGGCTCTAACTGAAGGGCTCCAACTGAAGGGCTCCAACTGAAGGGCTCTAACTGAAGGGCTCTAACTGAAGGGCTCTAACTGAAGGGATATAATTGAAGGGCTCCAACTGAAGGGCTCCAACTGAAGGGCTCTAACTGAAGGGCTCCAACTGAAGGTCTCCAACTGAACGGCTCTAACTGAAGGGCTCCAACTGAAGGGCTCTAACTGAAGGGCTCCAACTGAAGGGCTCCAACTGAAGGGCTCTAACTGAAGAGCTCTAACTGAAGGGCTCTAACTGAAGGGCTCCAATTGAAGGGCTCTAACTGAAGGGCTCTAACTGA
The DNA here is from genome assembly GCF_045679555.1 of Salvelinus alpinus. Classification (NCBI taxonomy): domain Eukaryota; kingdom Metazoa; phylum Chordata; class Actinopteri; order Salmoniformes; family Salmonidae; genus Salvelinus; species Salvelinus alpinus. The sequence continues at coordinate 5,942,006 of NC_092088.1, forward strand.
GGGGCTCTAACTGAAGGGCTCCAACTGAAGGGCTCTAACTGAAGGGCTCCAACTGAAGGGCTCCAACTGAAGGGCTCCAACTGAAGGTCTCCAACTGAAGGGCTCTAACTGAAGGTCTCCAACTGAAGGGCTCTAACTGAAGGGCTCCAACTGAAGGTCTCTAACTGAAGGTCTCCAACTGAAGGGCTCTAACTGAAGGGCTCTAACTGAAGGGCTCTAACTGAAGGGCTCCAACTGAAGGGCTCTAACTGAAGGGCTCCAACTGAAGGGCTCCAACTGAAGGGCTCTAACTGAAGGGCTCTAACTGAAGGGCTCTAACTGAAGGGATATAATTGAAGGGCTCCAACTGAAGGGCTCTAACTGAAGGTCTCTAACTGAAGGTCTCCAACTGAAGGGCTCTAACTGAAGGGCTCTAACTGAAGGGCTCCAATTGAAGGGCTCTAACTGAAGGGCTCTAACTGAGGGGCTCTAACTGAAGGGCTCCAACTGAAGGGCTCTAACTGAAGGGCTCCAACTGAAGGGCTCCAACTGAAGGGCTCCAACTGAAGGTCTCCAACTGAAGGGCTCTAACTGAAGGTCTCCAACTGAAGGGCTCTAACTGAAGGGCTCCAACTGAAGGTCTCTAACTGAAGGTCTCCAACTGAAGGGCTCTAACTGAAGGGCTCTAACTGAAGGGCTCTAACTGAAGGGCTCCAACTGAAGGGATATAACTGAAGGGCTCTAACTGAAGGGCTCCAATTGAAGGGCTCCAATTGAAGGGCTCTAACTGAAGGGCTCCAACTGAAGAGTTCTAACTGAACGGCTCCAACTGAAGGGCTCCAACTGAAGGGCTCTAACTGAAGGGCTCCAACTGAAGGGCTCCAACTGAAGGTCTCCAACTGAAGGTCTCTAACTGAAGGGCTCCAACTGAAGGGCTCCAACTGAAGGGCTCCAACTGAAGGGCTCTAACTGAAGGGCTCCAACTGAAGGGCTCCAACTGAAGGGCTCTAACTGAAGGGCTCTAACTGAAGGGCTCCAACTGAAGGGCTCCAACTGAAGGGCTCTAACTGAAGAGCTCCAATTGAAGGGCTCCAACTGAAGGGCTCCAACTGAAGAGTTCTAACTGAACGGCTCCAACTGAAGGGCTCCAACTGAAGGGCTCTAACTGAAGGGCTCCAACTGAAGGGCTCCAACTGAAGGTCTCCAACTGAAGGGCTCTAACTGAAGGTCTCTAACTGAAGGGCTCCAACTGAAGGTCTCCAACTGAAGGGCTCTAACTGAAGGGCTCCAACTGAAGGGCTCCAACTGAAGGGCTCCAACTGAAGGGCTCTAACTGAAGGGCTCTAACTGAAGGGCTCCAACTGAAGGGCTCCAACTGAAGGTCTCTAACTGAAGGGCTCCAACTGAAGGGCTCTAACTGAAGGGCTCCAACTGAAGGGCTCCAACTGAAGGGCTCCAACTGAAGGGCTCTAACTGAAGAGCTCTAACTGAAGGGCTCTAACTGAAGGGCTCCAACTGAAGGTCTCCAACTGAAGGGCTCCAACTGAAGGGCTCTAACTGAAGGGCTCCAACTGAAGGGCTCTAACTGAAGGGCTCCAACTGAAGGTCTCCAACTGAAGGGCTCCAACTGAAGGGCTCTAACTGAAGGGCTCCAACTGAAGGGCTCCAACTGAAGGGCTCCAATTGAAGGGCTCTAACTGAAGGGCTCTAACTGAGGGGCTCTAACTGAAGGGCTCCAACTGAAGGGCTCTAACTGAAGGGCTCCAACTGAAGGGCTCCAACTGAAGGGCTCTAACTGAAGGGCTCTAACTGAAGGGCTCTAACTGAAGGGATATAATTGAAGGGCTCCAACTGAAGGGCTCCAACTGAAGGGCTCTAACTGAAGGGCTCCAACTGAAGGTCTCCAACTGAAAGGCTCTAACTGAAGGGCTCCAACTGAAGGGCTCTAACTGAAGGGCTCCAACTGAAGGGCTCCAACTGAAGGGCTCTAACTGAAGAGCTCTAACTGAAGGGCTCTAACTGAAGGGCTCCAATTGAAGGGCTCTAACTGAAGGGCTCTAACTGAGGGGCTCTAACTGAAGGGCTCCAACTGAAGGGCTCTAACTGAAGGGCTCCAACTGAAGGGCTCCAACTGAAGGTCTCCAACTGAAGGGCTCTAACTGAAGGTCTCCAACTGAAGGGCTCTAACTGAAGGGCTCCAACTGAAGGTCTCTAACTGAAGGTCTCCAACTGAAGGGCTCTAACTGAAGGGCTCTAACTGAAGGGCTCTAACTGAAGGGCTCCAACTGAAGGGCTCTAACTGAAGGGCTCCAACTGAAGGGCTCCAACTGAAGGGCTCTAACTGAAGGGCTCTAACTGAAGGGCTCTAACTGAAGGGATATAATTGAAGGGCTCCAACTGAAGGGCTCTAACTGAAGGTCTCTAACTGAAGGTCTCCAACTGAAGGGCTCTAACTGAAGGGCTCTAACTGAAGGGCTCCAATTGAAGGGCTCTAACTGAAGGGCTCTAACTGAGGGGCTCTAACTGAAGGGCTCCAACTGAAGGGCTCTAACTGAAGGGCTCCAACTGAAGGGCTCCAACTGAAGGGCTCCAACTGAAGGTCTCCAACTGAAGGGCTCTAACTGAAGGTCTCCAACTGAAGGGCTCTAACTGAAGGGCTCCAACTGAAGGTCTCTAACTGAAGGTCTCCAACTGAAGGGCTCTAACTGAAGGGCTCTAACTGAAGGGCTCTAACTGAAGGGCTCCAACTGAAGGGCTCTAACTGAAGGGCTCCAACTGAAGGGCTCCAACTGAAGGGCTCTAACTGAAGGGCTCTAACTGAAGGGCTCTAACTGAAGGGATATAATTGAAGGGCTCCAACTGAAGGGCTCTAACTGAAGGTCTCTAACTGAAGGTCTCCAACTGAAGGGCTCTAACTGAAGGGCTCTAACTGAAGGGCTCTAACTGAAGGGCTCCAACTGAAGGGCTCTAACTGAAGGGCTCCAACTGAAGGGCTCCAACTGAAGGGCTCTAACTGAAGGGCTCTAACTGAAGGGCTCTAACTGAAGGGATATAATTGAAGGGCTCCAACTGAAGGGCTCCAACTGAAGGGCTCTAACTGAAGGGCTCCAACTGAAGGGCTCCAACTGAAGGGCTCTAACTGAAGGGCTCCAACTGAAGGGCTCCAACTGAAGGGCTCTAACTGAAGGGCTCTAACTGAAGGGCTCTAACTGAAGGGATATAATTGAAGGGCTCCAACTGAAGGGCTCTAACTGAAGGTCTCTAACTGAAGGTCTCCAACTGAAGGGCTCTAACTGAAGGGCTCTAACTGAAGGGCTCTAACTGAAGGGCTCCAACTGAAGGGCTCTAACTGAAGGGCTCCAACTGAAGGGCTCCAACTGAAGGGCTCCAACTGAAGGGCTCCAACTGAAGGGCTCTAACTGAAGGGCTCCAACTGAAGGGCTCCAACTGAAGGGCTCTAACTGAAGGGCTCTAACTGAAGGGCTCCAACTGAAGGGCTCCAACTGAAGGGCTCTAACTGAAGGGCTCTAACTGAAGGGCTCTAACTGAAGGGATATAATTGAAGGGCTCCAACTGAAGGGCTCTAACTGAAGGTCTCTAACTGAAGGTCTCCAACTGAAGGGCTCTAACTGAAGGGCTCTAACTGAAGGGCTCCAATTGAAGGGCTCTAACTGAAGGGCTCTAACTGAGGGGCTCTAACTGAAGGGCTCCAACTGAAGGGCTCTAACTGAAGGGCTCCAACTGAAGGGCTCCAACTGAAGGGCTCCAACTGAAGGTCTCCAACTGAAGGGCTCTAACTGAAGGTCTCCAACTGAAGGGCTCTAACTGAAGGGCTCCAACTGAAGGTCTCTAACTGAAGGTCTCCAACTGAAGGGCTCTAACTGAAGGGCTCTAACTGAAGGGCTCTAACTGAAGGGCTCCAACTGAAGGGCTCTAACTGAAGGGCTCCAACTGAAGGGCTCCAACTGAAGGGCTCTAACTGAAGGGCTCTAACTGAAGGGCTCTAACTGAAGGGATATAATTGAAGGGCTCCAACTGAAGGGCTCTAACTGAAGGTCTCTAACTGAAGGTCTCCAACTGAAGGGCTCTAACTGAAGGGCTCTAACTGAAGGGCTCTAACTGAAGGGCTCCAACTGAAGGGCTCCAACTGAAGGGCTCCAACTGAAGGGCTCCAACTGAAGGGCTCTAACTGAAGGGCTCTAACTGAAGGGCTCTAACTGAAGGGATATAATTGAAGGGCTCCAACTGAAGGGCTCCAACTGAAGGGCTCTAACTGAAGGGCTCCAACTGAAGGGCTCCAACTGAAGGGCTCCAACTGAAGGGCTCCAACTGAAGGGCTCCAACTGAAGGGCTCTAACTGAAGGGCTCTAACTGAAGGGCTCTAACTGAAGGGATATAATTGAAGGGCTCCAACTGAAGGGCTCTAACTGAAGGTCTCTAACTGAAGGTCTCCAACTGAAGGGCTCTAACTGAAGGGCTCTAACTGAAGGGCTCTAACTGAAGGGCTCCAACTGAAGGGCTCTAACTGAAGGGCTCCAACTGAAGGGCTCCAACTGAAGGGCTCTAACTGAAGGGCTCTAACTGAAGGGCTCTAACTGAAGGGATATAATTGAAGGGCTCCAACAGAAGAAGACAGTGAATGTTTCTGAGTGGCAGAGTTACAGTTTTGACTTAAATCTACTTGGCAAGAGCTGAAAATGGTTGTCTAGCGATGATCAACAACCAACTTGGCAGAACTTTAAGAATTTCGAAAATAATAATTGGCAAATGTTGCACAATCCAGGTGTGTAAAGCTCTTAGAGCCTTACCCAGACAGACTCACAGCTGTAATCGCTGCCAAAGGTGCTTCTACAAAGTATTGACTCAGGGGTGTGAATACTTGTGTAAATGAGATATTTCTGTGTTTAATTATAAATACATTTGCTAAAAATATCTAAAAACATGTTTTCACTTTGTCATAATGGGCTATTGTGTATAAATGGGTGAAACAACAAAAACATATGTACTATATTTAGATTCCAGGGTATAACACAACAAAATGTGTAATAAGTCAAGGGGTATGAATCCTTTCTGAAGGCACTGCCAAAATCACGAAGTATCCCTTTAAATGGTTCTATGCAGTTTAATTTTTTTTTTATTAATAGCGATGTGTGAGTTGACTCATAACCCACAGTGGGTTGAATGAAGAGAAAACGATGCCTTAAAAAATTCATAAATGTATCATTCTTGTGCAATTTATATTTATATATCTATCTATATACTGTATATATTATATATTTATATTTATAGGCTACATTGAGGGTTTTCTTTCACAGTTTTAACTGAATTATAATATTTAGATTCATTTATTTAATTAATCTTTATTTAACTAGGAAAGTCAGTTAAGAACAAATTCTTATTTACAATGACGGATTACCCCGGGCCAAACCCGGAGGACGCTGGACCAACGGTACACTGAATTTAGACTACCAAACGCCTATCTAAACCCAATCATCATCTGTTCAAATAAGTTACTAAATACAGTGAGTTTGTAAACATTCTTTGTGAAATGGGCTTTAAAAACGATGTGAAATGTTTGATGTATGTTCATTTTAAAGTGGGGTTAAAATTCATGAGCATCTGTATGATTGTAGCATGATAAACGAAAGAAAAAAATACATTTTCATCACGTTTTTTGACATTTATATGTTTACTTTTTTGATAATACTAACATTAATAGTCCAAAACACCAAACACATCTCAAAGTGGATATATAAATGGATAAATGTAATTTCAGCCTGTGATGCCTGGCCTTAACTTCTATGTGGTTAAAGTGCCCAATCAATTTACAAATGTACAGGGGACAGATTAGAGTGGCAGCATGTCTTAAACCTGAAATGGTTGAGCATTTTGTCATGTCCTTGTGGTCTGTTTTGCCCTGTAGTCGCTACCCGTTTGGAAGACGTTGTTAAGGCCTGTAGAAGTGCAAGTGATATAAAAACACTAAATATTCATTAATACGCTGTAATGTGTAAACACTTTACTTAGCTAGCACCAATAATTTGTAATTACAGCAAAAACTGTGAAATACAAACCCCTCCCCTCAATGAATTTCATTCATCCATTAATACCAATTACAGTAGCATTTACTTGTATTTTTTTTTTTACAGTAATAATACAGTCAACTTTACAGTATTTTACTGTGTGTCGTTACACATTACTTTCTTTGATACCGTATATATATATTACAGTTGTTGTACTGTAATATTAAATGCAGAATGTTACTTGCCTATAAATTGCTGTCAGATTCATGGTAACACCTTTACAGTGTAATCATTACTCCTTTACGGTGTAGTCATGACCCCTTTACAGTGTGGTCATTACCCCTTTACAATGTAGTCATTACTCCTTTACAATGTAGTCATTACTCCTTTACAGTGTAGTCATGACCCCTTTACAGTGTGGTCATTACCCCTTTACAGTGTAATCATTACCCCTTTACAATGTAGTCATTACTCCTTTACAGTGTAGTCATTACCCCTTTACAATGTAGTCATTACCCATTTACGGTGTAGTCATGACCCCTTTACAGTGTAGTCATTACTCCTTTACAATGTAGTCATTACCCCTTTACAGTGTGGTCATTACCCCTTTACAATGTAGTCATTACCCCTTTACAGTGTAGTCATTACCCCTTTACGGTGTAGTCATGACCCCTTTACAGTGTGGTCATTACCCCTTTACAGTGTAATCATTACCCCTTTACAATGTAGTCATTACTCCTTTACAGTGTAGTCATTACCCCTTTACAATGTAGTCATTACCCATTTACGGTGTAGTCATGACCCCTTTACAGTGTGGCCATTACCCCTTTACAGTGTAATCATTACCCCTTTACAGTGTAGTCATTACCCCTTTACGGTGTAGTCATGACCCCTTTACAGTGTAGTCATTACTCCTTTACAATGTAGTCATTACCCCTTTACAGTGTAGTCATTACTCCTTTACAGTGTAATCATTACCCCTTTACGGTGTAGTCATTACTCCTTTACAGTGTAGTCATTACTCCTTTACAATGTAGTCATGACCCCTTTACAGTGTGGCCATTACCCCTTTACAGTGTAATCATTACCCCTTTACAGTGTAATCATTACCCCTTTACAGTGTAGTCATGACCCCTTTACAGTGTAGTCATTACTCCTTTACAATGTAGTCATTACCCCTTTACAGTGTAGTCATTACTCCTTTACAGTGTAATCATTACCCCTTTACAGTGTAGTCATGACCCCTTTACAGTGTAGTCATTACCCCTTTACAGTGTAGTCATTACCCCTTTACAGTGTAATCATTACCCCTTTACGGTGTAGTCATGACCCCTTTACAGTGTAGTCATGACCCCTTTACAGTGTAGTCATTACCCCTTTACAGTGTAGTCATGAGCCCTTTACAGTGTAGTCATTACTCCTTTACAATGTAGTCATTACCCCTTTACAGTGTAATCATTACCCCTTTACAGTGTAGTCATTACTCCTTTACAGTGTAGTCATTACTCCTTTACAGTGTAGTCATTACTCCTTTACAGTGTAATCATTACTCCTTTACAGTGTAGTCATGACCCCTTTACAGTGTAGTCATTCCCCCTTTACAGTGTAATCATTACCCCTTTACAGTGTAGTCATGACCCCTTTACAGTGTAGTCATTACCCATTTACAGTGTGGTCATTACCCCTTTACAATGTAGTCATTACCCCTTTACAGTGTAGTCATTACTCCTTTACAGTGTAATCATTACTCCTTTACAGTGTAGTCATTACTCCTTTACAGTGTAATCATTACCCCTTTACGGTGTAGTCAAAGAGCCCCTGTCAACTGACGCTGAGGTCTATCAACTCCTGCAGAATAGAAGTTAGAGGTGTATTCCCCATTTTAAGCCCTAACCCCAAACGCAATAACCTAAAGAGCCCCATCAACATATACTACCGGTTCTGATAGAATGGAACCGATTAATAAATAGCACTCACCTCTGCGAGCACCGTATCCTGCTGATCCTGGCTCAAAGTAAAATTCCCTTGGTGCAGCGGGCTGCTCCGTAACACGGTGATGTGTAAGGTAAGAAGTAGAAGTCCTAAAAGCAACAAGAGTTCTGCCGCCAGTCGAACCATCCTTTTCACCTGACCGGTTTTTGGTCCCTGCGGTGTGGCAGGGGGTCCTCCGCCAGCTCCTCCCGCTGCAGACACTCCCAGCTCCGGATCCGCTGCGGGCGAGGAGCCGCAACACCACTTCGGAGCCACTTCTGGATTCAGAATTACAATTTTAAGGGGAAAGGGTGGGGGGGGGGGGGGGGAGAGGAGAATAGAGGAATCAAGAAAACAAATCGGTCAAAATGTCAAGTTTGGGACCACGTGGTTATGTTAGGTTCATTAACATCAGATCAGCGTCGGTGGAGAGCGGTCTTCAAGTGGAACAAAAAGTGGGTTCGGATTCAATGTGTAAAAACGATCAAAGTTAAAGGTCCATACAGCGAGGTTCAGGTTTCCTTTGGTATCCCCGTGGATGATGTGCTACTTCTATGTCGGCGTGGGTCTCCAAAATTATTTTTCCAAATGCTGTCAGGGCGACGGTGTAAAACTGCCCATGGGTAAAGTAATGAAATAATTTGTTGCGCCCAACGTGTATCCTATGTTAAAAACATGTAGTCTAACGCGTGTTGCCCTCCAGGTAGAGTCTTCTATCAAGAGACTTGCTGCTCCGTTCCAGCCCGGTGTTTCCGGCGCCACGTTCTCCACCTTTTTTTAAACCAGAATTAAACCTTTTCCTCGCCTTACAATCAAACCGTCTTGCTCTCTTCTCTCTCATCTGTGGTACGCAGGACTCCTTGGTTTTGATATGTTGGACACATTCTCCCTCCCGCCCATTATCTGGGCTATCATCTATCCAAAAAGGTCATATTGAATTCGCACAGGCGATTAACGCGTTGGTGTGGTACACCTTTGGCACACCATCACACCCCCCCCAAAAAAAGTGGATCTCCCGAGAAAAAAAACGACTAGTTTGATGAGTTCTCCCTTTCAAGCACAACCATTATCCATCCAGTCGCAGATCCAGACATGCTGTTGGCTTTTCTCCGCAGTATAAAACCAGTAGCTTTCCGATCCAAGCGTCAAGTGCGTCCCTCAACTCTCACCATGTCCAAAAAAGTGTAAACCAAACGACAGTCTGTCCACACTATATACACGCTGTTTTTCTCTCACAGCACTTTCCTGTAGGCGAAAGTGTTTTTATACGCCCCCTCTTCTGGTTTGCTGTCAAGCCCCCCCCCCCCCCCCCCTCGTTTCTTAATTTAACCCCTTCTATCCTTTCAGCGCCGGTGACACGGGAGGGACGGTGGCAATGCAACTCACCATGGCGCGAATAACAGGCAAGCCACAGTCAACCCACTGGACGCTCTGTAGCCCGGCATCTGCACATGTGCTCGATGTTATTGCATGAACTGAACATATTGACTTTAAAAGTGAAGATATTACAAATGATATACGATACATTGAAGATATTAGACTACAATAGCAAAATGAATTGTGTCGCCAGACTTCTAGGCTACAGTGGGTGACTGACTGACTGTGTTACTGCCAGGCTACAGTGGGTGACTGACTATGTTACTGCCAGGCTACAGTGGGTGACTGATTGACTCTGTTACTGCCAGGCTACAGTGGGTGACTGACTGACTCTGTTACTGCCAGGCTACAGTGGGTGACTGACTGACTCTGTTACTGCCAGGCTACAGTGGGTGACTGACTGACTCTGTTACTGCCAGGCTACAGTGGGTGACTGACTGACCCTGTTACTGCCAGGCTACAGTGGGTGACTGACTGACTCTGTTACTGCCAGGCTACAGTGGGTGACTGACTGACTCTGTTACTGCCAGGCTACAGTGGGTGACTGACTGACTCTGTTACTGCCAGGCTACAGTGGGTGACTGACTGACTCTGTTACTGCCAGGCTACAGTGGGTGACTGACTGACCCTGTTACTGCCAGGCTACAGTGGGTGACTGACTGACTCTGTTACTGCCAGGCTACAGTGGGTGACTGACTGACTCTGTTACTGCCAGGCTACAGTGGGTGACTGACTGACTCTGTTACTGCCAGGCTACAGTGGGTGACTGACTGACTCTGTTACTGCCAGGCTACAGTGGGTGACTGACTGACTCTGTTACTGCCAGGCTACAGTGGGTGACTGACTGACTGACTGTGTTACTGCCAGGCTACAGTGGGTGACTGACTCTGTTACTGCCAGGCTACAGTGGGTGACTGACTGACCCTGTTACTGCCAGGCTACAGTGGGTGACTGACCCTGTTACTGCCAGGCTACAGTGGGTGACTGACTGACTCTGTTACTGCCAGGCTACAGTGGGTGACTGACTGACTGACTGTGTTACTGCCAGGCTACAGTGGGTGACTGACTCTGTTACTGCCAGGCTACAGTGGGTGACTGACTGACCCTGTTACTGCCAGGCTACAGTGGGTGACTGACCCTGTTACTGCCAGGCTACAGTGGGTGACTGACTGACTGTGTTACTGCCAGGCTACAGTGGGTGACTGACTGACTCTGTTACTGCCAGGCTACAGTGGGTGATTGACTGACTCTGTTACTGCCAGGCTACAGTGGGTGACTGACTGACCCTGTTACTGCCAGGCTACAGTGGGTGACTGACTGACCCTGTTACTGCCAGGCTACAGTGGGTGACTGACTGACTGTGTTACTGCCAGGCTACAGTGGGTGACTGACTGACCCTGTTACTGCCAGGCTACAGTGGGTGACTGACTGAGTCTGTTACTGCCAGGCTACAGTGGGTGACTGACTGACCCTATTACTGCCAGGCTACAGTGGGTGACTGACTGAGTCTGTTACTGCCAGGCTACAGTGGGTGACTGACTGACTGACTGTGTTACTGCCAGGCTACAGTGGGTGACTGACTATGTTACTGCCAGGCTACAGTGGGTGACTGACCCTGTTACTGCCAGGCTACAGTGGGTGACTGACTGACTGTGTTACTGCCAGGCTACAGTGGGTGACTGACTGACTCTGTTACTGCCAGGCTACAGTGGGTGATTGACTGACCCTGTTACTGCCAGGCTACAGTGGGTGAATGACTGACCCTGTTACTGCCAGGCTACAGTGGGTGACTGACTGACTGTGTTACTGCCAGGCTACAGTGGGTGACTGACTGACTGACTGTGTTACTGCCAGGCTACAGAGGGTGACTGACTGACCCTGTTACTGCCAGGCTACAGTGGGTGACTGACTGACTCTGTTACTGCCAGGCTACAGTGGGTGACTGACTGACCCTGTTACTGCCAGGCTACAGTGGGTGACTGACTGACCCTGTTACTGCCAGGCTACAGTGGGTGACTGACTGACCCTGTTACTGCCAGGCTACAGTGGGTGACTGACTGACCCTGTTACTGCCAGGCTACAGTGGGTGACTGACTGACTCTGTTATTGCCAGGCTACAGTGGGTGACTGACTGACTGACTGTGTTACTGCCAGGCTACAGTGGGTGACTGACTCTGTTACTGCCAGGCTACAGTGGGTGACTGACTGACCCTGTTACTGCCAGGCTACAGTGGGTGACTGACTGACCCTGTTACTGCCAGGCTACAGTGGGTGACTGACTGACTGTGTTACTGCCAGGCTACAGTGGGTGACTGACTGACCCTGTTACTGCCAGGCTACAGTGGGTGACTGACTGAGTCTGTTACTGCCAGGCTACAGTGGGTGACTGACTGACCCTATTACTGCCAGGCTACAGTGGGTGACTGACTGAGTCTGTTACTGCCAGGCTACAGTGGGTGACTGACTGATCTGTGTTACTGCCAGGCTACAGTGGGTGACTGACTATGTTACTGCCAGGCTACAGTGGGTGACTGACCCTGTTACTGCCAGGCTACAGTGGGTGACTGACTGACTGTGTTACTGCCAGGCTACAGTGGGTGACTGACTGACTCTGTTACTGCCAGGCTACAGTGGGTGATTGACTGACCCTGTTACTGCCAGGCTACAGTGGGTGAATGACTGACCCTGTTACTGCCAGGCTACAGTGGGTGACTGACTGACTGTGTTACTGCCAGGCTACAGTGGGTGACTGACTGACTGACTGTGTTACTGCCAGGCTACAGAGGGTGACTGACTGACCCTGTTACTGCCAGGCTACAGTGGGTGACTGACTGACTCTGTTACTGCCAGGCTACAGTGGGTGACTGACTGACCCTGTTACTGCCAGGCTACAGTGGGTGACTGACTGACCCTGTTACTGCCAGGCTACAGTGGGTGACTGACTGACCCTGTTACTGCCAGGCTACAGTGGGTGACTGACTGACCCTGTTACTGCCAGGCTACAGTGGGTGACTGACTGACTCTGTTATTGCCAGGCTACAGTGGGTGACTGACTGACTGACTGTGTTACTGCCAGGCTACAGTGGGTGACTGACCCTGTTACTGCCAGGCTACAGTGGGTGACTGACTGACCCTGTTACTGCCAGGCTACAGTGGGTGACTGACTGACTCTGTTACTGCCAGGCTACAGTGGGTGACTGACTGACCCTGTTACTGCCAGGCTACAGTGGGTGACTGACTGACTCTGTTACTGCCAGGCTACAGTGGGTGACTGACTGACTGACTGTGTTACTGCCAGGCTACAGTGGGTGACTGACTGACTCTGTTACTGCCAGGCTACAGTGGGTGACTGACTGAGTCTGTTACTGACAGGCTACAGTGGGTGACTGACTGACTCTGTTTCTGCCAGGCTACAGTGGGTGACTGACTGACTCTGTTACTGCCAGGCTATAGTGGGTGACTGGCTGACCCTATTACTGCCAGGCTACAGTGGGTGAATGACTGACCCTGTTACTGCCAGGCTACAGTGGGTGACTGATTGACTGTGTTACTGCCAGGCTACAGTGGGTGACTGACTGACTCTGTTACTGCCAGGCTACAGTGGGTGACTGACTGACCCTGTTACTGCCAGGCTACAGAGGGTGACTGACTGACCCTGTTACTGCCAGGCTACAGTGGGTGACTGACTGACCCTGTTACTGCCAGGCTACAGTGGGTGACTGACTGACCCTGTTACTGCCAGGCTACAGTGGGTGACTGACTGACTGTGTTTCTGCCAGGCTACAGTGGGTGACTGACTGACTCTGTTTCTGCCAGGCTACAGTGGGTGACTGACTGACTCTGTTACTGCCAGGCTATAGTGGGTGACTGGCTGACCCTATTACTGCCAGGCTACAGTGGGTGAATGACTGACCCTGTTACTGCCAGGCTACAGTGGGTGACTGATTGACCGTGTTACTGCCAGGCTACAGTGGGTGACTGACTGACTCTGTTACTGCCAGGCTACAGTGGGTGACTGACTGACCCTGTTACTGCCAGGCTACAGAGGGTGACTGACTGACCCTGTTACTGCCAGGCTACAGTGGGTGACTGACTGACCCTGTTACTGCCAGGCTACAGTGGGTGACTGACTGACTCTGTTACTGCCAGGCTACAGTGGGTGACTGACTGACTGACTGTGTTACTGCCAGGCTACAGTGGGTGACTGACTCTGTTACTGCCAGGCTACAGTGGGTGACTGACTGACCCTGTTACTGCCAGGCTACAGTGGGTGACTGACCCTGTTACTGCCAGGCTACAGTGGGTGACTGACTGACTCTGTTACTGCCAGGCTACAGTGGGTGACTGACTGACTGACTGTGTTACTGCCAGGCTACAGTGGGTGACTGACTCTGTTACTGCCAGGCTACAGTGGGTGACTGACTGACCCTGTTACTGCCAGGCTACAGTGGGTGACTGACCCTGTTACTGCCAGGCTACAGTGGGTGACTGACTGACTGTGTTACTGCCAGGCTACAGTGGGTGACTGACTGACTCTGTTACTGCCAGGCTACAGTGGGTGATTGACTGACTCTGTTACTGCCAGGCTACAGTGGGTGACTGACTGACCCTGTTACTGCCAGGCTACAGTGGGTGACTGACTGACCCTGTTACTGCCAGGCTACAGTGGGTGACTGACTGACTGTGTTACTGCCAGGCTACAGTGGGTGACTGACTGACCCTGTTACTGCCAGGCTACAGTGGGTGACTGACTGAGTCTGTTACTGCCAGGCTACAGTGGGTGACTGACTGACCCTATTACTGCCAGGCTACAGTGGGTGACTGACTGAGTCTGTTACTGCCAGGCTACAGTGGGTGACTGACTGACTGACTGTGTTACTGCCAGGCTACAGTGGGTGACTGACTATGTTACTGCCAGGCTACAGTGGGTGACTGACCCTGTTACTGCCAGGCTACAGTGGGTGACTGACTGACTGTGTTACTGCCAGGCTACAGTGGGTGACTGACTGACTCTGTTACTGCCAGGCTACAGTGGGTGATTGACTGACCCTGTTACTGCCAGGCTACAGTGGGTGAATGACTGACCCTGTTACTGCCAGGCTACAGTGGGTGACTGACTGACTGTGTTACTGCCAGGCTACAGTGGGTGACTGACTGACTGACTGTGTTACTGCCAGGCTACAGAGGGTGACTGACTGACCCTGTTACTGCCAGGCTACAGTGGGTGACTGACTGACTCTGTTACTGCCAGGCTACAGTGGGTGACTGACTGACCCTGTTACTGCCAGGCTACAGTGGGTGACTGACTGACCCTGTTACTGCCAGGCTACAGTGGGTGACTGACTGACCCTGTTACTGCCAGGCTACAGTGGGTGACTGACTGACCCTGTTACTGCCAGGCTACAGTGGGTGACTGACTGACTCTGTTATTGCCAGGCTACAGTGGGTGACTGACTGACTGACTGTGTTACTGCCAGGCTACAGTGGGTGACTGACTCTGTTACTGCCAGGCTACAGTGGGTGACTGACTGACCCTGTTACTGCCAGGCTACAGTGGGTGACTGACTGACCCTGTTACTGCCAGGCTACAGTGGGTGACTGACTGACTGTGTTACTGCCAGGCTACAGTGGGTGACTGACTGACCCTGTTACTGCCAGGCTACAGTGGGTGACTGACTGAGTCTGTTACTGCCAGGCTACAGTGGGTGACTGACTGACCCTATTACTGCCAGGCTACAGTGGGTGACTGACTGAGTCTGTTACTGCCAGGCTACAGTGGGTGACTGACTGACTGACTGTGTTACTGCCAGGCTACAGTGGGTGACTGACTATGTTACTGCCAGGCTACAGTGGGTGACTGACCCTGTTACTGCCAGGCTACAGTGGGTGACTGACTGACTGTGTTACTGCCAGGCTACAGTGGGTGACTGACTGACTCTGTTACTGCCAGGCTACAGTGGGTGATTGACTGACCCTGTTACTGCCAGGCTACAGTGGGTGAATGACTGACCCTGTTACTGCCAGGCTACAGTGGGTGACTGACTGACTGTGTTACTGCCAGGCTACAGTGGGTGACTGACTGACTGACTGTGTTACTGCCAGGCTACAGAGGGTGACTGACTGACCCTGTTACTGCCAGGCTACAGTGGGTGACTGACTGACTCTGTTACTGCCAGGCTACAGTGGGTGACTGACTGACCCTGTTACTGCCAGGCTACAGTGGGTGACTGACTGACCCTGTTACTGCCAGGCTACAGTGGGTGACTGACTGACCCTGTTACTGCCAGGCTACAGTGGGTGACTGACTGACCCTGTTACTGCCAGGCTACAGTGGGTGACTGACTGACTCTGTTATTGCCAGGCTACAGTGGGTGACTGACTGACTGACTGTGTTACTGCCAGGCTACAGTGGGTGACTGACCCTGTTACTGCCAGGCTACAGTGGGTGACTGACTGACCCTGTTACTGCCAGGCTACAGTGGGTGACTGACTGACTCTGTTACTGCCAGGCTACAGTGGGTGACTGACTGACTGACTGTGTTACTGCCAGGCTACAGTGGGTGACTGACTGACTCTGTTACTGCCAGGCTACAGTGGGTGACTGACTGAGTCTGTTACTGACAGGCTACAGTGGGTGACTGACTGACTCTGTTTCTGCCAGGCTACAGTGGGTGACTGACTGACTCTGTTACTGCCAGGCTATAGTGGGTGACTGGCTGACCCTATTACTGCCAGGCTACAGTGGGTGAATGACTGACCCTGTTACTGCCAGGCTACAGTGGGTGACTGATTGACTGTGTTACTGCCAGGCTACAGTGGGTGACTGACTGACTCTGTTACTGCCAGGCTACAGTGGGTGACTGACTGACCCTGTTACTGCCAGGCTACAGCGGGTGACTGACTGACCCCTGTTACTGCCAGGCTAAAGTGGGTGACTGACTGACCCTGTTACTGCCAGGCTACAGTGGGTGACTGACTGACCCTGTTACTGCCAGGCTACAGTGGGTGACTGACTGACTGTGTTTCTGCCAGGCTACAGTGGGTGACTGACTGACACTGTTACTGCCAGGCTACAGTGGGTGACTGACCCTGTTACTGCCAGGCGACAGTGGGTGACTGACTGACTCTGTTACTGCCAGGCTACAGTGGGTGACTGACTGACTCTGTTACTGCCAGGCTACAGTGGGTGACTGACTGACCCTGTTACTGACAGGCTACAGTGGGTGACTGACTGACTCTGTTACTGCCAGGCTACAGTGGGTGACTGACTGACCCTGTTACTGCCAGGCTACAGTGGGTGACTGACTGACCCTGTTACTGCCAGGCTACAGTGGGTGACTGACTGACTCTGTTATTGCCAGGCTACAGTGAGTGACTGACTGACTGACTGTGTTACTGCCAGGCTACAGTGGGTGACTGACCCTGTTACTGCCAGGCTACAGTGGGTGACTGACTGACTCTGTTACTGTCAGGCTACAGTGGGTGACTGACTGACTGTGTTACTGCCAGGCTACAGTAGGTGACTGAATGACTCTGTTACTGCCAGGCTACAGTGGGTGACTGACTGAGTCTGTTACTGCCAGGCTACAGTGGGTGATTGACTGACTCTGTTACTGCCAGGCTACAGTGGGTGACTGACTGACTGACTGTGTTACTGCCAGGCTACAGTGGGTGACTGACTGACTCTGTTACTGCCAGGCTACAGTGGGTGACTGACTGACTGACTCTGTTACTGCCAGGCTACGGTGGGTGACTGACCCTGTTACTGCCAGAGTACAGTGGGTGACTGACTGACCCTGTTACTGCCAGGCTACAGTGGGTGAGTGACTGACTGACTCTGTTTTTGCCAGGCTACAGTGGGTGACTGACTGACCCTGTTACTGCCAGGCTACAGTGGGTGACTGACTGACACTGTTACTGCCAGGCTACAGTGGGTGACTGACTGACACTGTTACTGCCAGGCTACAGTGGGTGACTGAATGACTCTGTTACTGCCAGGCTACAGTGGGTGACTGACTGACCCTGTTACTGCCAGGCTACAGTGGGTGATTGACTGACTCTGTTACTGCCAGGCTACAGTGGGTGACTGACTGACTGACTGTGTTACTGCCAGGCTACAGTGGGTGACTGACTCTGTTACTGCCAGGCTACAGTGGGTGACTGACTGACCCTGTTACTGCCAGGCTACAGTGGGTGACTGACCCTGTTACTGCGAGGCTACAGTGGGTGACTGACTGACTCTGTTACTGCCAGGCTACAGTGGGTGATTGACTGACCCTGTTACTGCCATGCTACAGTGGGTGAATGACTGACCCTGTTACTGCCAGGCTACAGTGGGTGACTGACTGACTGTGTTACTGCCAGGCTACAGTGGGTGACTGACTGACTGACTGTGTTACTGCCAGGCTACAGAGGGTGACTGACTGACCCTGTTACTGCCAGGCTACAGTGGGTGACTGACTGACTGTGTTACTGCCAGGCTACAGTGGGTGGGTGACTGACTGACTGTGTTACTGCCAGGTTACAGTGGGTGACTGACTGACCCTGTTACTGACAGGCTACAGTGGGTGACTGACTGACTCTGTTACTGCCAGGCTACAGTGGGTGACTGACTGACCCTGTTACTGCCAGGCTACAGTGGGTGACTGACTGACTCTGTTACTGCCAGGCTACAGTGGGTGACTGACTGACCCTGTTACTGCCAGGCTACAGTGGGTGACTGACTGACTCTGTTATTGCCAGGCTACAGTGGGTGACTGACTGACTGACTGTGTTACTGCCAGGCTACAGTGGGTGACTGACCCTGTTATTGCCAGGCTACAGTGGGTGACTGACTGACCCTGTTACTGCCGGGCTACAGTGGGTGACTGACTGACTCTGTTACTGCCAGGCTACAGTGGGTGACTGACTGACTGACTGTGTTACTGCCAGCCTACAGTGGGTGACTGACTGACTCTGTTACTGCCAGGCTACAGTGGGTGACTGACTTAGTCTGTTACTGCCAGGCTACAGTGGGTGACTGACTGAGTCTGTTACTGACAGGCTACAGTGGGTGACTGACTGACTCTGTTTCTGCCAGGCTACAGTGGGTGACTGACTGACTCTGTTACTGCCAGGCTACAGTGGGTGACTGACTGACTGACTCTGTTACTGCCAGGCTACAGTGGGTGACTGACCCTGTTACTGTCAGGCTACAGTGGGTGACTGACTGACTCTGTTACTGCCAGGCTACAGTGGGTGATTGACTGACCCTATTACTGCCAGGCTACAGTGGGTGAATGACTGACCGTGTTACTGCCAGGCTACAGTGGGTGACTGATTGACTGTGTTACTGCAAGGCTACAGTGGGTGACTGACTGACTGACTGTGTTACTGCCAGGCTACAGTGGGTGACTGACTGACTCTGTTACTGCCAGGCTACAGTGGGTGACTGACTGACCCTGTTACTGCCAGGCTACAGAGGGTGACTGACTGACCCTGTTACTGCCAGGCTACAGAGGGTGACTGACTGACCCTGTTACTGCCAGGCGACAGTGGGTGACTGATTGACTCTGTTACTGCCAGGCTACAGTGGGTGACTGACTGACTCTGTTACTGCCAGGCTACAGTGGGTGACTGACTGACTCTGTTACTGCCAGGCTACAGTGGGTGACTGACTGACTCTGTTACTGCCAGGCTACAGTGGGTGACTGACTGACCCTGTTACTGCCAGGCTACAGTGGGTGACTGACTGACTCTGTTACTGCCAGGCTACAGTGGGTGACTGACTGACTCTGTTACTGCCAGGCTACAGTGGGTGACTGACTGACTCTGTTACTGCCAGGCTACAGTGGGTGACTGACTGACTCTGTTACTGCCAGGCTACAGTGGGTGACTGACTGACCCTGTTACTGCCAGGCTACAGTGGGTGACTGACTGACTCTGTTACTGCCAGGCTACAGTGGGTGACTGACTGACTCTGTTACTGCCAGGCTACAGTGGGTGACTGACTGACTCTGTTACTGCCAGGCTACAGTGGGTGACTGACTGACTCTGTTACTGCCAGGCTACAGTGGGTGACTGACTGACTATGTTACTGCCAGGCTACAGTGGGTGACTGACTGACCCTGTTACTGCCAGGCTACAGTGGGTGACTGACTGACTCTGTTACTGCCAGGCTACAGTGGGTGACTGACTGACTGTGTTACTGCCAGGCTACAGTGGGTGACTGACTCTGTTACTGCCAGGCTACAGTGGGTGACTGACTGACCCTGTTACTGCCAGGCTACAGTGGGTGACTGACCCTGTTACTGCCAGGCTACAGTGGGTGACTGACTGACTCTGTTACTGCCAGGCTACAGTGGGTGACTGACTGACTGACTGTGTTACTGCCAGGCTACAGTGGGTGACTGACTCTGTTACTGCCAGGCTACAGTGGGTGACTGACTGACCCTGTTACTGCCAGGCTACAGTGGGTGACTGACCCTGTTACTGCCA
This sequence comes from Salvelinus alpinus, assembly GCF_045679555.1. Lineage (NCBI taxonomy): Eukaryota > Metazoa > Chordata > Actinopteri > Salmoniformes > Salmonidae > Salvelinus > Salvelinus alpinus. The sequence continues at coordinate 5,961,832 of NC_092088.1, forward strand.
GGCTACAGTGGGTGACTGACTGACTGTGTTACTGCCAGGCTACAGTGGGTGACTGACTGACTCTGTTACTGCCAGGCTACAGTGGGTGATTGACTGACTCTGTTACTGCCAGGCTACAGTGGGTGACTGACTGACCCTGTTACTGCCAGGCTACAGTGGGTGACTGACTGACCCTGTTACTGCCAGGCTACAGTGGGTGACTGACTGACTGTGTTACTGCCAGGCTACAGTGGGTGACTGACTGACCCTGTTACTGCCAGGCTACAGTGGGTGACTGACTGAGTCTGTTACTGCCAGGCTACAGTGGGTGACTGACTGACCCTATTACTGCCAGGCTACAGTGGGTGACTGACTGAGTCTGTTACTGCCAGGCTACAGTGGGTGACTGACTGACTGACTGTGTTACTGCCAGGCTACAGTGGGTGACTGACTATGTTACTGCCAGGCTACAGTGGGTGACTGACCCTGTTACTGCCAGGCTACAGTGGGTGACTGACTGTGTTACTGCCAGGCTACAGTGGGTGACTGACTGACTCTGTTACTGCCAGGCTACAGTGGGTGATTGACTGACCCTGTTACTGCCAGGCTACAGTGGGTGAATGACTGACCCTGTTACTGCCAGGCTACAGTGGGTGACTGACTGACTGTGTTACTGCCAGGCTACAGTGGGTGACTGACTGACTGACTGTGTTACTGCCAGGCTACAGAGGGTGACTGACTGACCCTGTTACTGCCAGGCTACAGTGGGTGACTGACTGACTCTGTTACTGCCAGGCTACAGTGGGTGACTGACTGACCCTGTTACTGCCAGGCTACAGTGGGTGACTGACTGACCCTGTTACTGCCAGGCTACAGTGGGTGACTGACTGACCCTGTTACTGCCAGGCTACAGTGGGTGACTGACTGACCCTGTTACTGCCAGGCTACAGTGGGTGACTGACTGACTCTGTTATTGCCAGGCTACAGTGGGTGACTGACTGACTGACTGTGTTACTGCCAGGCTACAGTGGGTGACTGACCCTGTTACTGCCAGGCTACAGTGGGTGACTGACTGACCCTGTTACTGCCAGGCTACAGTGGGTGACTGACTGACTCTGTTACTGCCAGGCTACAGTGGGTGACTGACTGACTGACTGTGTTACTGCCAGGCTACAGTGGGTAACTGACTGACTCTGTTACTGCCAGGCTACAGTGGGTGACTGACTGAGTCTGTTACTGACAGGCTACAGTGGGTGACTGACTGACTCTGTTTCTGCCAGGCTACAGTGGGTGACTGACTGACTCTGTTACTGCCAGGCTACAGTGGGTGACTGGCTGACTGACTCTGTTACTGCCAGGTTACAGTGGGTGACTGACCCTGTTACTGCCAGGCTACAGTGGGTGACTGACTGACTCTGTTACTGCCAGGCTACAGTGGGTGATTGACTGACCCTATTACTGCCAGGCTACAGTGGGTGAATGACTGACCCTGTTACTGCCAGGCTACAGTGGGTGACTGATTGACTGTGTTACTGCCAGGCTACAGTGGGTGACTGACTGACTCTGTTACTGCCAGGCTACAGTGGGTGACTGACTGACCCTGTTACTGCCAGGCTACAGAGGGTGACTGACTGACCCTGTTACTGCCAGGCTACAGTGGGTGACTGACTGACCCTGTTACTGCCAGGCTACAGTGGGTGACTGACTGACCCTGTTACTGCCAGGCTACAGTGGGTGACTGACTGACTGTGTTTCTGCCAGGCTACAGTGGGTGACTGACTGACACTGTTACTGCCAAGCTACAGTGGGTGACTGACCCTGTTACTGCCAGGCGACAGTGGGTGACTGACTGACTCTGTTACTGCCAGGCTACAGTGGGTGACTGACTGACTCTGTTACTGCCAGGCTACAGTGGGTGACTGACTGACCCTGTTACTGACAGGCTACAGTGGGTGACTGACTGACTCTGTTACTGCCAGGCTACAGTGGGTGACTGACTGACCCTGTTACTGCCAGGCTACAGTGGGTGACTGACTGACCCTGTTACTGCCAGGCTACAGTGGGTGACTGACTGACTCTGTTATTGCCAGGCTACAGTGAGTGACTGACTGACTGACTGTGTTACTGCCAGGCTACAGTGGGTGACTGACCCTGTTACTGCCAGGCTACAGTGGGTGACTGACTGACTCTGTTACTGCCAGGCTACAGTGGGTGACTGACTGACTCTGTTACTGCCAGGCTACAGTGGGTGACTGACTGACTCTGTTATTGCCAGGCTACAGTGGGTGACTGACTCTGTTACTGCCAGGCTACAGTGGGTGACTGACTGACTCTGTTTCTGCCAGGCTACAGTGGGTGACTGACTGACACTGTTACTGTCAGGCTACAGTGGGTGACTGACTGACTGTGTTACTGCCAGGCTACAGTAGGTGACTGAATGACTCTGTTACTGCCAGGCTACAGTGGGTGACTGACTGAGTCTGTTACTGCCAGGCTACAGTGGGTGATTGACTGACTCTGTTACTGCCAGGCTACAGTGGGTGACTGACTGACTGACTGTGTTACTGCCAGGCTACAGTGGGTGACTGACTGACTCTGTTACTGCCAGGCTACAGTGGGTGACTGACTGACTGACTCTGTTACTGCCAGGCTACAGTGGGTGACTGACCCTGTTACTGCCAGGCTACAGTGGGTGACTGACTGACCCTGTTACTGCCAGGCTACAGTGGGTGACTGACTGACTCTGTTACTGCCAGGCTACAGTGGGTGACTGACTGACTCTGTTACTGCCAGGCTACAGTGGGTGACTGACTGACCCTGTTACTGCCAGGCTACAGTGGGTGACTGACTGACTCTGTTACTGCCAGGCTACAGTGGGTGACTGACTGACTGACTGTGTTACTGCCAGGCTACAGTGGGTGACTGACTCTGTTACTGCCAGGCTACAGTGGGTGACTGACTGACCCTGTTACTGCCAGGCTACAGTGGGTGACTGACCCTGTTACTGCCAGGCTACAGTGGGTGACTGACTGACTCTGTTACTGCCAGGCTACAGTGGGTGACTGACTGACTGACTGTGTTACTGCCAGGCTACAGTGGGTGACTGACTCTGTTACTGCCAGGCTACAGTGGGTGACTGACTGACCCTGTTACTGCCAGGCTACAGTGGGTGACTGACCCTGTTACTGCCAGGCTACAGTGGGTGACTGACTGACTGTGTTACTGCCAGGCTACAGTGGGTGACTGACTGACTCTGTTACTGCCAGGCTACAGTGGGTGATTGACTGACCCTGTTACTGCCAGGCTACAGTGGGTGAATGACTGACCCTGTTACTGCCAGGCTACAGTGGGTGACTGACTGACTGTGTTACTGCCAGGCTACAGTGGGTGACTGACTGACTGACTGTGTTACTGCCAGGCTACAGAGGGTGACTGACTGAGTCTGTTACTGACAGGCTACAGTGGGTGACTGACTGACTCTGTTTCTGCCAGGCTACAGTGGGTGACTGACTGACTCTGTTACTGCCAGGCTATAGTGGGTGACTGGCTGACCCTATTACTGCCAGGCTACAGTGGGTGACTGACTGACTCTGTTACTGCCAGGCTACAGTGGGTGACTGACTGACTCTGTTACTGCCAGGCTACAGTGGGTGACTGACTGACCCTGTTACTGCCAGGCTACAGTGGGTGACTGACTGACTCTGTTACTGCCAGGCTACAGTGGGTGACTGACTGACTCTGTTACTGCCAGGCTACAGTGGGTGACTGACTGACTCTGTTACTGCCAGGCTACAGTGGGTGACTGACTGACTCTGTTACTGCCAGGCTACAGTGGGTGACTGACTGACTATGTTACTGCCAGGCTACAGTGGGTGACTGACTGACCCTGTTACTGCCAGGCTACAGTGGGTGACTGACTGACTCTGTTACTGCCAGGCTACAGTGGGTGACTGACTGACTGTGTTACTGCCAGGCTACAGTGGGTGACTGACTCTGTTACTGCCAGGCTACAGTGGGTGACTGACTGACCCTGTTACTGCCAGGCTACAGTGGGTGACTGACCCTGTTACTGCCAGGCTACAGTGGGTGACTGACTGACTCTGTTACTGCCAGGCTACAGTGGGTGACTGACTGACTGACTGTGTTACTGCCAGGCTACAGTGGGTGACTGACTCTGTTACTGCCAGGCTACAGTGGGTGACTGACTGACCCTGTTACTGCCAGGCTACAGTGGGTGACTGACCCTGTTACTGCCAGGCTACAGTGGGTGACTGACTGACTGTGTTACTGCCAGGCTACAGTGGGTGACTGACTGACTCTGTTACTGCCAGGCTACAGTGGGTGATTGACTGACTCTGTTACTGCCAGGCTACAGTGGGTGACTGACTGACCCTGTTACTGCCAGGCTACAGTGGGTGACTGACTGACCCTGTTACTGCCAGGCTACAGTGGGTGACTGACTGACTGTGTTACTGCCAGGCTACAGTGGGTGACTGACTGACCCTGTTACTGCCAGGCTACAGTGGGTGACTGACTGAGTCTGTTACTGCCAGGCTACAGTGGGTGACTGACTGACCCTATTACTGCCAGGCTACAGTGGGTGACTGACTGAGTCTGTTACTGCCAGGCTACAGTGGGTGACTGACTGACTGACTGTGTTACTGCCAGGCTACAGTGGGTGACTGACTATGTTACTGCCAGGCTACAGTGGGTGACTGACCCTGTTACTGCCAGGCTACAGTGGGTGACTGACTGTGTTACTGCCAGGCTACAGTGGGTGACTGACTGACTCTGTTACTGCCAGGCTACAGTGGGTGATTGACTGACCCTGTTACTGCCAGGCTACAGTGGGTGAATGACTGACCCTGTTACTGCCAGGCTACAGTGGGTGACTGACTGACTGTGTTACTGCCAGGCTACAGTGGGTGACTGACTGACTGACTGTGTTACTGCCAGGCTACAGAGGGTGACTGACTGACCCTGTTACTGCCAGGCTACAGTGGGTGACTGACTGACTCTGTTACTGCCAGGCTACAGTGGGTGACTGACTGACCCTGTTACTGCCAGGCTACAGTGGGTGACTGACTGACCCTGTTACTGCCAGGCTACAGTGGGTGACTGACTGACCCTGTTACTGCCAGGCTACAGTGGGTGACTGACTGACCCTGTTACTGCCAGGCTACAGTGGGTGACTGACTGACTCTGTTATTGCCAGGCTACAGTGGGTGACTGACTGACTGACTGTGTTACTGCCAGGCTACAGTGGGTGACTGACCCTGTTACTGCCAGGCTACAGTGGGTGACTGACTGACCCTGTTACTGCCAGGCTACAGTGGGTGACTGACTGACTCTGTTACTGCCAGGCTACAGTGGGTGACTGACTGACTGACTGTGTTACTGCCAGGCTACAGTGGGTGACTGACTGACTCTGTTACTGCCAGGCTACAGTGGGTGACTGACTGAGTCTGTTACTGACAGGCTACAGTGGGTGACTGACTGACTCTGTTTCTGCCAGGCTACAGTGGGTGACTGACTGACTCTGTTACTGCCAGGCTACAGTGGGTGACTGGCTGACTGACTCTGTTACTGCCAGGTTACAGTGGGTGACTGACCCTGTTACTGCCAGGCTACAGTGGGTGACTGACTGACTCTGTTACTGCCAGGCTACAGTGGGTGATTGACTGACCCTATTACTGCCAGGCTACAGTGGGTGAATGACTGACCCTGTTACTGCCAGGCTACAGTGGGTGACTGATTGACTGTGTTACTGCCAGGCTACAGTGGGTGACTGACTGACTCTGTTACTGCCAGGCTACAGTGGGTGACTGACTGACCCTGTTACTGCCAGGCTACAGAGGGTGACTGACTGACCCTGTTACTGCCAGGCTACAGTGGGTGACTGACTGACCCTGTTACTGCCAGGCTACAGTGGGTGACTGACTGACCCTGTTACTGCCAGGCTACAGTGGGTGACTGACTGACTGTGTTTCTGCCAGGCTACAGTGGGTGACTGACTGACACTGTTACTGCCAAGCTACAGTGGGTGACTGACCCTGTTACTGCCAGGCGACAGTGGGTGACTGACTGACTCTGTTACTGCCAGGCTACAGTGGGTGACTGACTGACTCTGTTACTGCCAGGCTACAGTGGGTGACTGACTGACCCTGTTACTGACAGGCTACAGTGGGTGACTGACTGACTCTGTTACTGCCAGGCTACAGTGGGTGACTGACTGACCCTGTTACTGCCAGGCTACAGTGGGTGACTGACTGACCCTGTTACTGCCAGGCTACAGTGGGTGACTGACTGACTCTGTTATTGCCAGGCTACAGTGAGTGACTGACTGACTGACTGTGTTACTGCCAGGCTACAGTGGGTGACTGACCCTGTTACTGCCAGGCTACAGTGGGTGACTGACTGACTCTGTTACTGCCAGGCTACAGTGGGTGACTGACTGACTCTGTTACTGCCAGGCTACAGTGGGTGACTGACTGACTCTGTTATTGCCAGGCTACAGTGGGTGACTGACTCTGTTACTGCCAGGCTACAGTGGGTGACTGACTGACTCTGTTTCTGCCAGGCTACAGTGGGTGACTGACTGACACTGTTACTGTCAGGCTACAGTGGGTGACTGACTGACTGTGTTACTGCCAGGCTACAGTAGGTGACTGAATGACTCTGTTACTGCCAGGCTACAGTGGGTGACTGACTGAGTCTGTTACTGCCAGGCTACAGTGGGTGATTGACTGACTCTGTTACTGCCAGGCTACAGTGGGTGACTGACTGACTGACTGTGTTACTGCCAGGCTACAGTGGGTGACTGACTGACTCTGTTACTGCCAGGCTACAGTGGGTGACTGACTGACTGACTCTGTTACTGCCAGGCTACAGTGGGTGACTGACCCTGTTACTGCCAGGCTACAGTGGGTGACTGACTGACCCTGTTACTGCCAGGCTACAGTGGGTGACTGACTGACTCTGTTACTGCCAGGCTACAGTGGGTGACTGACTGACTCTGTTACTGCCAGGCTACAGTGGGTGACTGACTGACCCTGTTACTGCCAGGCTACAGTGGGTGACTGACTGACTCTGTTACTGCCAGGCTACAGTGGGTGACTGACTGACTGACTGTGTTACTGCCAGGCTACAGTGGGTGACTGACTCTGTTACTGCCAGGCTACAGTGGGTGACTGACTGACCCTGTTACTGCCAGGCTACAGTGGGTGACTGACCCTGTTACTGCCAGGCTACAGTGGGTGACTGACTGACTCTGTTACTGCCAGGCTACAGTGGGTGACTGACTGACTGACTGTGTTACTGCCAGGCTACAGTGGGTGACTGACTCTGTTACTGCCAGGCTACAGTGGGTGACTGACTGACCCTGTTACTGCCAGGCTACAGTGGGTGACTGACCCTGTTACTGCCAGGCTACAGTGGGTGACTGACTGACTGTGTTACTGCCAGGCTACAGTGGGTGACTGACTGACTCTGTTACTGCCAGGCTACAGTGGGTGATTGACTGACCCTGTTACTGCCAGGCTACAGTGGGTGAATGACTGACCCTGTTACTGCCAGGCTACAGTGGGTGACTGACTGACTGTGTTACTGCCAGGCTACAGTGGGTGACTGACTGACTGACTGTGTTACTGCCAGGCTACAGAGGGTGACTGACTGAGTCTGTTACTGACAGGCTACAGTGGGTGACTGACTGACTCTGTTTCTGCCAGGCTACAGTGGGTGACTGACTGACTCTGTTACTGCCAGGCTATAGTGGGTGACTGGCTGACCCTATTACTGCCAGGCTACAGTGGGTGAATGACTGACCCTGTTACTGCCAGGCTACAGTGGGTGACTGATTGACTGTGTTACTGCCAGGCTACAGTGGGTGATTGACTGACTCTGTTACTGCCAGGCTACAGTGGGTGACTGACTGACCCTGTTACTGCCAGGCTACAGAGGGTGACTGACTGACCCTGTTACTGCCAGGCTACAGTGGGTGACTGACTGACCCTGTTACTGCCAGGCTACAGTGGGTGACTGACTGACCCTGTTACTGCCAGGCTACAGTGGGTGACTGACTGACTGTGTTTCTGCCAGGCTACAGTGGGTGACTGACTGACACTGTTACTGCCAGGCTACAGTGGGTGACTGACCCTGTTACTGCCAGGCGACAGTGGGTGACTGACTGACTCTGTTACTGCCAGGCTACAGTGGGTGACTGACTGACTCTGTTACTGCCAGGCTACAGTGGGTGACTGACTGACCCTGTTACTGACAGGCTACAGTGGGTGACTGACTGACTCTGTTACTGCCAGGCTACAGTGGGTGACTGACTGACCCTGTTACTGCCAGGCTACAGTGGGTGACTGACTGACCCTGTTACTGCCAGGCTACAGTGGGTGACTGACTGACTCTGTTATTGCCAGGCTACAGTGAGTGACTGACTGACTGACTGTGTTACTGCCAGGCTACAGTGGGTGACTGACCCTGTTACTGCCAGGCTACAGTGGGTGACTGACTGACTCTGTTACTGCCAGGCTACAGTGGGTGACTGACTGACTCTGTTACTGCCAGGCTACAGTGGGTGACTGACTGACTCTGTTATTGCCAGGCTACAGTGGGTGACTGACTCTGTTACTGCCAGGCTACAGTGGGTGACTGACTGACTCTGTTTCTGCCAGGCTACAGTGGGTGACTGACTGACACTGTTACTGTCAGGCTACAGTGGGTGACTGACTGACTGTGTTACTGCCAGGCTACAGTAGGTGACTGAATGACTCTGTTACTGCCAGGCTACAGTGGGTGACTGACTGAGTCTGTTACTGCCAGGCTACAGTGGGTGATTGACTGACTCTGTTACTGCCAGGCTACAGTGGGTGACTGACTGACTGACTGTGTTACTGCCAGGCTACAGTGGGTGACTGACTGACTCTGTTACTGCCAGGCTACAGTGGGTGACTGACTGACTGACTCTGTTACTGCCAGGCTACGGTGGGTGACTGACCCTGTTACTGCCAGGCTACAGTGGGTGACTGACTGACCCTGTTACTGCCAGGCTACAGTGGGTGAGTGACTGACTGACTCTGTTTTTGCCAGGCTACAGTGGGTGACTGACTGACCCTGTTACTGCCAGGCTACAGTGGGTGACTGACTGACACTGTTACTGCCAGGCTACAGTGGGTGACTGACTGACACTGTTACTGCCAGGCTACAGTGGGTGACTGAATGACTCTGTTACTGCCAGGCTACAGTGGGTGACTGACTGACCCTGTTACTGCCAGGCTACAGTGGGTGATTGACTGACTCTGTTACTGCCAGGCTACAGTGGGTGACTGACTGACTGACTGTGTTACTGCCAGGCTACAGTGGGTGACTGACTCTGTTACTGCCAGGCTACAGTGGGTGACTGACTGACCCTGTTACTGCCAGGCTACAGTGGGTGACTGACCCTGTTACTGCGAGGCTACAGTGGGTGACTGACTGACTCTGTTACTGCCAGGCTACAGTGGGTGATTGACTGACCCTGTTACTGCCATGCTACAGTGGGTGAATGACTGACCCTGTTACTGCCAGGCTACAGTGGGTGACTGACTGACTGTGTTACTGCCAGGCTACAGTGGGTGACTGACTGACTGACTGTGTTACTGCCAGGCTACAGAGGGTGACTGACTGACCCTGTTACTGCCAGGCTACAGTGGGTGACTGACTGACTGTGTTACTGCCAGGCTACAGTGGGTGACTGACTGACTGTGTTACTGCCAGGTTACAGTGGGTGACTGACTGACCCTGTTACTGACAGGCTACAGTGGGTGACTGACTGACTCTGTTACTGCCAGGCTACAGTGGGTGACTGACTGACCCTGTTACTGCCAGGCTACAGTGGGTGACTGACTGACTCTGTTACTGCCAGGCTACAGTGGGTGACTGACTGACCCTGTTACTGCCAGGCTACAGTGGGTGACTGACTGACTCTGTTATTGCCAGGCTACAGTGGGTGACTAACTGACTGACTGTGTTACTGCCAGGCTACAGTGGGTGACTGACCCTGTTACTGCCAGGCTACAGTGGGTGACTGACTGACCCTGTTACTGCCAGGCTACAGTGGGTGACTGACTGACTGTGTTTCTGCCAGGCTACAGTGGGTGACTGACTGACACTGTTACTGCCAAGCTACAGTGGGTGACTGACCCTGTTACTGCCAGGCTACAGTGGGTGACTGACTGACCCTGTTACTGCCAGGCTACAGTGGGTGACTGACTGACTCTGTTATTGCCAGGCTACAGTGAGTGACTGACTGACTGACTGTGTTACTGCCAGGCTACAGTGGGTGACTGACCCTGTTACTGCCAGGCTACAGTGGGTGACTGACTGACTCTGTTACTGCCAGGCTACAGTGGGTGACTGACTGACTCTGTTACTGCCAGGCTACAGTGGGTGACTGACTGACTCTGTTATTGCCAGGCTACAGTGGGTGACTGACTCTGTTACTGCCAGGCTACAGTGGGTGACTGACTGACTCTGTTTCTGCCAGGCTACAGTGGGTGACTGACTGACACTGTTACTGTCAGGCTACAGTGGGTGACTGACTGACTGTGTTACTGCCAGGCTACAGTAGGTGACTGAATGACTCTGTTACTGCCAGGCTACAGTGGGTGACTGACTGAGTCTGTTACTGCCAGGCTACAGTGGGTGATTGACTGACTCTGTTACTGCCAGGCTACAGTGGGTGACTGACTGACTGACTGTGTTACTGCCAGGCTACAGTGGGTGACTGACTGACTCTGTTACTGCCAGGCTACAGTGGGTGACTGACTGACTGACTCTGTTACTGCCAGGCTACAGTGGGTGACTGACCCTGTTACTGCCAGGCTACAGTGGGTGACTGACTGACCCTGTTACTGCCAGGCTACAGTGGGTGACTGACTGACTCTGTTACTGCCAGGCTACAGTGGGTGACTGACTGACTCTGTTACTGCCAGGCTACAGTGGGTGACTGACTGACCCTGTTACTGCCAGGCTACAGTGGGTGACTGACTGACTCTGTTACTGCCAGGCTACAGTGGGTGACTGACTGACTGACTGTGTTACTGCCAGGCTACAGTGGGTGACTGACTCTGTTACTGCCAGGCTACAGTGGGTGACTGACTGACTCTGTTACTGCCAGGCTACAGTGGGTGACTGACTGACTGACTGTGTTACTGCCAGGCTACAGTGGGTGACTGACTGACCCTGTTACTGCCAGGCTACAGTGGGTGACTGACCCTGTTACTGCCAGGCGACAGTGGGTGACTGACTGACTCTGTTACTGCCAGGCTACAGTGGGTGACTGACTGACTCTGTTACTGCCAGGCTACAGTGGGTGACTGACTGACCCTGTTACTGACAGGCTACAGTGGGTGACTGACTGACTCTGTTACTGCCAGGCTACAGTGGGTGACTGACTGACCCTGTTACTGCCAGGCTACAGTGGGTGACTGACTGACCCTGTTACTGCCAGGCTACAGTGGGTGACTGACTGACTCTGTTATTGCCAGGCTACAGTGAGTGACTGACTGACTGACTGTGTTACTGCCAGGCTACAGTGGGTGACTGACCCTGTTACTGCCAGGCTACAGTGGGTGACTGACTGACTCTGTTACTGCCAGGCTACAGTGGGTGACTGACTGACTCTGTTACTGCCAGGCTACAGTGGGTGACTGACTGACTCTGTTATTGCCAGGCTACAGTGGGTGACTGACTCTGTTACTGCCAGGCTACAGTGGGTGACTGACTGACTCTGTTTCTGCCAGGCTACAGTGGGTGACTGACTGACACTGTTACTGTCAGGCTACAGTGGGTGATTGACTGACTCTGTTACTGCCAGGCTACAGTGGGTGACTGAATGACTCTGTTACTGCCAGGCTACAGTGGGTGACTGACTGAGTCTGTTACTGCCAGGCTACAGTGGGTGATTGACTGACTCTGTTACTGCCAGGCTACAGTGGGTGACTGACTGACTGACTGTGTTACTGCCAGGCTACAGTGGGTGACTGACTGACTCTGTTACTGCCAGGCTACAGTGGGTGACTGACTGACTGACTCTGTTACTGCCAGGCTACAGTGGGTGACTGACCCTGTTACTGCCAGGCTACAGTGGGTGACTGACTGACCCTGTTACTGCCAGGCTACAGTGGGTGAGTGACTGACTGACTCTGTTTTTGCCAGGCTACAGTGGGTGACTGACTGACCCTGTTACTGCCAGGCTACAGTGGGTGACTGACTGACACTGTTACTGCCAGGCTACAGTGGGTGACTGACTGACACTGTTACTGCCAGGCTACAGTGGGTGACTGAATGACTCTGTTACTGCCAGGCTACAGTGGGTGACTGACTGACCCTGTTACTGCCAGGCTACAGTGGGTGACTGACTGACTCTGTTACGGCCAGGCTACAGTGGGTGATTGACTGACTCTGTTACTGCCAGGCTACAGTGGGTGACTGACTGACTGACTGTGTTACTGCCAGGCTTACAGTGGGTGACTGACTCTGTTACTGCCAGGCTTACGTGGGTGACTGACTGACCCAGTTACTGCCAGGCTACAGTGGGTCACTGACCCTGTTACTGCGAGGCTACAGTGGGTGACTGACTGACTCTGTTACTGCCAGGCTACAGTGGGTGATTGACTGACCCTGTTACTGCCATGCTACAGTGGGTGAATGACTGACCCTGTTACTGCCAGGCTACAGTGGGTGACTGACTGACTGTGTTACTGCCAGGCTACAGTGGGTGACTGACTGACTGACTGTGTTACTGCCAGGCTACAGAGGGTGACTGACTGACCCTGTTACTGCCAGGCTACAGTGGGTGACTGACTGACTGTGTTACTGCCAGGCTACAGTGGGTGACTGACTGACTGTGTTACTGCCAGGTTACAGTGGGTGACTGACTGACCCTGTTACTGACAGGCTACAGTGGGTGACTGACTGACTCTGTTACTGCCAGGCTACAGTGGGTGACTGACTGACCCTGTTACTGCCAGGCTACAGTGGGTGACTGACTGACCCTGTTACTGCCAGGCTACAGTGGGTGACTGACTGACTCTGTTATTGCCAGGCTACAGTGGGTGACTGACTGACTGACTGTGTTACTGCCAGGCTACAGTGGGTGACTGACCCTGTTACTGCCAGGCTACAGTGGGTGACTGACTGACCCTGTTACTGCCGGGCTACAGTGGGTGACTGACTGACTCTGTTACTGTCAGGCTACAGTGGGTGACTGACTGACTCTGTTACTGCCAGGCTACAGTGGGTGATTGACTGACCCTATTACTGCCAGGCTACAGTGGGTGAATGACTGACCCTGTTACTGCCAGGCTACAGTGGGTGACTGATTGACTGTGTTACTGCAAGGCTACAGTGGGTGACTGACTGACTGACAGTGTTACTGCCAGGCTACAGTGGGTGACTGACTGACTCTGTTACTGCCAGGCTACAGTGGGTGACTGACTGACCCTGTTACTGCCAGGCTACAGAGGGTGACTGACTGACCCTGTTACTGCCAGGCTACAGAGGGTGACTGACTGACCCTGTTACTGCCAGGCGACAGTGGGTGACTGACTGACTCTGTTACTGCCAGGCTACAGTGGGTGACTGACTGACTCTGATACTGCCAGGCTACAGTGGGTGACTGACTGACCCTGTTACTGACAGGCTACAGTGGGTGACTGACTGACTCTGTTACTGCCAGGCTACAGTGGGTGACTGACTGACCCTGTTACTGCCAGGCTACAGTGGGTGACTGACTGACCCTGTTACTGCCAGGCTACAGTGGGTGACTGACTGACTCTGTTATTGCCAGGCTACAGTGGGTGACTGACTGACTGACTGTGTTACTGCCAGGCTACAGTGGGTGACTGACCCTGTTACTGCCAGGCTACAGTGGGTGACTGACTGACTCTGTTACTGCCAGGCTACAGTGGGTGACTGACTGACCCTGTTACTGCCAGGCTACAGTGGGTGACTGACTGACTCTGTTATTGCCAGGCTACAGTGGGTGACTGACTCTGTTACTGCCAGGCTACAGTGGGTGACTGACTGACTCTGTTTCTGCCAGGCTACAGTGGGTGACTGACTGACTGACTGTGTTACTGCCAGGCTACAGAGGGTGACTGACTGACTGACTGTGTTACTGCCAGGCTACAGTGGGTGACTGACTGACTCTGTTACTGCCAGGCTACAGTGGGTGACTGACTTAGTCTGTTACTGCCAGGCTACAGTGGGTGACTGACTGAGTCTGTTACTGACAGGCTACAGTGGGTGACTGACTGACTCTGTTTCTGCCAGGCTACAGTGGGTGACTGACTGACTCTGTTATTGCCAGGCTACAGTGGGTGACTGACTGACTGACTCTGTTACTGCCAGGCTACAGTGGGTGACTGACCCTGTTACTGCCAGGCTACAGTGGGTGACTGACTGACTCTGTTACTGCCAGGCTACAGTGGGTGATTGACTGACCCTATTACTGCCAGGCTACAGTGGGTGAATGACTGACCCTGTTACTGCCAGGCTACAGTGGGTGACTGATTGACTGTGTTACTGCCAGGCTACAGTGGGTGACTGACTGACTGACTGTGTTACTGCCAGGCTACAGTGGGTGACTGACTGACTCTGTTACTGCCAGGCTACAGTGGGTGACTGACTGACCCTGTTACTGCCAGGCTACAGAGGGTGACTGACTGACCCTGTTACTGCCAGGCTACAGAGGGTGACTGACTGACCCTGTTACTGCCAGGCGACAGTGGGTGACTGACTGACTCTGTTACTGACAGGCTACAGTGGGTGACTGACTGACTCTGTTACTGCCAGGCTACAGTGGGTGACTGACTGACCCTGTTACTGCCAGGCTACAGTGGGTGACTGACTGACTCTGTTACTGCCAGGCTACAGTGGGTGACTGACTGACTGACTGTGTTACTGCCAGGCTACAGTGGGTGACTGACTGACTCTGTTACTGCCAGGCTACAGTGGGTGACTGACTTAGTCTGTTACTGCCAGGCTACAGTGGGTGACTGACTGAGTCTGTTACTGACAGGCTACAGTGGGTGACTGACTGACTCTGTTTCTGCCAGGCTACAGTGGGTGACTGACTGACTCTGTTACTGCCAGGCTACAGTGGGTGACTGACTGACTGACTCTGTTACTGCCAGGCTACAGTGGGTGACTGACCCTGTTACTGCCAGGCTACAGTGGGTGACTGACTGACTCTGTTACTGCCAGGCTACAGTGGGTGATTGACTGACCCTATTACTGCCAGGCTACAGTGGGTGAATGACTGACCCTGTTACTGCCAGGCTACAGTGGGTGACTGATTGACTGTGTTACTGCCAGGCTACAGTGGGTGACTGACTGACTGTGTTACTGCCAGGCTACAGTGGGTGACTGACTGACTGACTGTGTTACTGCCAGGCTACAGAGGGTGACTGACTGACCCTGTTACTGCCAGGCTACAGTGGGTGACTGACTGACTGTGTTACTGCCAGGCTACAGTGGGTGACTGACTGACTGTGTTACTGCCAGGTTACAGTGGGTGACTGACTGACCCTGTTACTGACAGGCTACAGTGGGTGACTGACTGACTCTGTTACTGCCAGGCTACAGTGGGTGACTGACTGACCCTGTTACTGCCAGGCTACAGTGGGTGACTGACTGACTCTGTTACTGCCAGGCTACAGTGGGTGACTGACTGACCCTGTTACTGCCAGGCTACAGTGGGTGACTGACTGACTCTGTTATTGCCAGGCTACAGTGGGTGACTAACTGACTGACTGTGTTACTGCCAGGCTACAGTGGGTGACTGACCCTGTTACTGCCAGGCTACAGTGGGTGACTGACTGACCCTGTTACTGCCAGGCTACAGTGGGTGACTGACTGACTGTGTTTCTGCCAGGCTACAGTGGGTGACTGACTGACACTGTTACTGCCAAGCTACAGTGGGTGACTGACCCTGTTACTGCCAGGCTACAGTGGGTGACTGACTGACCCTGTTACTGCCAGGCTACAGTGGGTGACTGACTGACTCTGTTATTGCCAGGCTACAGTGAGTGACTGACTGACTGACTGTGTTACTGCCAGGCTACAGTGGGTGACTGACCCTGTTACTGCCAGGCTACAGTGGGTGACTGACTGACTCTGTTACTGCCAGGCTACAGTGGGTGACTGACTGACTCTGTTACTGCCAGGCTACAGTGGGTGACTGACTGACTCTGTTATTGCCAGGCTACAGTGGGTGACTGACTCTGTTACTGCCAGGCTACAGTGGGTGACTGACTGACTCTGTTTCTGCCAGGCTACAGTGGGTGACTGACTGACACTGTTACTGTCAGGCTACAGTGGGTGACTGACTGACTGTGTTACTGCCAGGCTACAGTAGGTGACTGAATGACTCTGTTACTGCCAGGCTACAGTGGGTGACTGACTGAGTCTGTTACTGCCAGGCTACAGTGGGTGATTGACTGACTCTGTTACTGCCAGGCTACAGTGGGTGACTGACTGACTGACTGTGTTACTGCCAGGCTACAGTGGGTGACTGACTGACTCTGTTACTGCCAGGCTACAGTGGGTGACTGACTGACTGACTCTGTTACTGCCAGGCTACAGTGGGTGACTGACCCTGTTACTGCCAGGCTACAGTGGGTGACTGACTGACCCTGTTACTGCCAGGCTACAGTGGGTGACTGACTGACTCTGTTACTGCCAGGCTACAGTGGGTGACTGACTGACTCTGTTACTGCCAGGCTACAGTGGGTGACTGACTGACCCTGTTACTGCCAGGCTACAGTGGGTGACTGACTGACTCTGTTACTGCCAGGCTACAGTGGGTGACTGACTGACTGACTGTGTTACTGCCAGGCTACAGTGGGTGACTGACTCTGTTACTGCCAGGCTACAGTGGGTGACTGACTGACTCTGTTACTGCCAGGCTACAGTGGGTGACTGACTGACTGACTGTGTTACTGCCAGGCTACAGTGGGTGACTGACTGACCCTGTTACTGCCAGGCTACAGTGGGTGACTGACCCTGTTACTGCCAGGCGACAGTGGGTGACTGACTGACTCTGTTACTGCCAGGCTACAGTGGGTGACTGACTGACTCTGTTACTGCCAGGCTACAGTGGGTGACTGACTGACCCTGTTACTGACAGGCTACAGTGGGTGACTGACTGACTCTGTTACTGCCAGGCTACAGTGGGTGACTGACTGACCCTGTTACTGCCAGGCTACAGTGGGTGACTGACTGACCCTGTTACTGCCAGGCTACAGTGGGTGACTGACTGACTCTGTTATTGCCAGGCTACAGTGAGTGACTGACTGACTGACTGTGTTACTGCCAGGCTACAGTGGGTGACTGACCCTGTTACTGCCAGGCTACAGTGGGTGACTGACTGACTCTGTTACTGCCAGGCTACAGTGGGTGACTGACTGACTCTGTTACTGCCAGGCTACAGTGGGTGACTGACTGACTCTGTTATTGCCAGGCTACAGTGGGTGACTGACTCTGTTACTGCCAGGCTACAGTGGGTGACTGACTGACTCTGTTTCTGCCAGGCTACAGTGGGTGACTGACTGACACTGTTACTGTCAGGCTACAGTGGGTGATTGACTGACTCTGTTACTGCCAGGCTACAGTGGGTGACTGAATGACTCTGTTACTGCCAGGCTACAGTGGGTGACTGACTGAGTCTGTTACTGCCAGGCTACAGTGGGTGATTGACTGACTCTGTTACTGCCAGGCTACAGTGGGTGACTGACTGACTGACTGTGTTACTGCCAGGCTACAGTGGGTGACTGACTGACTCTGTTACTGCCAGGCTACAGTGGGTGACTGACTGACTGACTCTGTTACTGCCAGGCTACAGTGGGTGACTGACTGACCCTGTTACTGCCAGGCTACAGTGGGTGACTGACTGACCCTGTTACTGCCAGGCCACAGTGGGTGAGTGACTGACTGACTCTGTTTTTGCCAGGCTACAGTGGGTGACTGACTGACCCTGTTACTGCCAGGCTACAGTGGGTGACTGACTGACACTGTTACTGCCAGGCTACAGTGGGTGACTGACTGACACTGTTACTGCCAGGCTACAGTGGGTGACTGAATGACTCTGTTACTGCCAGGCTACAGTGGGTGACTGACTGACCCTGTTACTGCCAGGCTACAGTGGGTGACTGACTGACTCTGTTACGGCCAGGCTACAGTGGGTGATTGACTGACTCTGTTACTGCCAGGCTACAGTGGGTGACTGACTGACTGACTGTGTTACTGCCAGGCTTACGTGGGTGACTGACTCTGTTACTGCCAGGCTTACGTGGGTGACTGACTGACCCTGTTACTGCCAGGCTACAGTGGGTCACTGACCCTGTTACTGCGAGGCTACAGTGGGTGACTGACTGACTCTGTTACTGCCAGGCTACAGTGGGTGATTGACTGACCCTGTTACTGCCATGCTACAGTGGGTGAATGACTGACCCTGTTACTGCCAGGCTACAGTGGGTGACTGACTGACTGTGTTACTGCCAGGCTACAGTGGGTGACTGACTGACTGACTGTGTTACTGCCAGGCTACAGAGGGTGACTGACTGACCCTGTTACTGCCAGGCTACAGTGGGTGACTGACTGACTGTGTTACTGCCAGGCTACAGTGGGTGACTGACTGACTGTGTTACTGCCAGGTTACAGTGGGTGACTGACTGACCCTGTTACTGACAGGCTACAGTGGGTGACTGACTGACTCTGTTACTGCCAGGCTACAGTGGGTGACTGACTGACCCTGTTACTGCCAGGCTACAGTGGGTGACTGACTGACCCTGTTACTGCCAGGCTACAGTGGGTGACTGACTGACTCTGTTATTGCCAGGCTACAGTGGGTGACTGACTGACTGACTGTGTTACTGCCAGGCTACAGTGGGTGACTGACCCTGTTACTGCCAGGCTACAGTGGGTGACTGACTGACCCTGTTACTGCCGGGCTACAGTGGGTGACTGACTGACTCTGTTACTGTCAGGCTACAGTGGGTGACTGACTGACTCTGTTACTGCCAGGCTACAGTGGGTGATTGACTGACCCTATTACTGCCAGGCTACAGTGGGTGAATGACTGACCCTGTTACTGCCAGGCTACAGTGGGTGACTGATTGACTGTGTTACTGCAAGGCTACAGTGGGTGACTGACTGACTGACAGTGTTACTGCCAGGCTACAGTGGGTGACTGACTGACTCTGTTACTGCCAGGCTACAGTGGGTGACTGACTGACCCTGTTACTGCCAGGCTACAGAGGGTGACTGACTGACCCTGTTACTGCCAGGCTACAGAGGGTGACTGACTGACCCTGTTACTGCCAGGCGACAGTGGGTGACTGACTGACTCTGTTACTGCCAGGCTACAGTGGGTGACTGACTGACTCTGATACTGCCAGGCTACAGTGGGTGACTGACTGACCCTGTTACTGACAGGCTACAGTGGGTGACTGACTGACTCTGTTACTGCCAGGCTACAGTGGGTGACTGACTGACCCTGTTACTGCCAGGCTACAGTGGGTGACTGACTGACCCTGTTACTGCCAGGCTACAGTGGGTGACTGACTGACTCTGTTATTGCCAGGCTACAGTGGGTGACTGACTGACTGACTGTGTTACTGCCAGGCTACAGTGGGTGACTGACCCTGTTACTGCCAGGCTACAGTGGGTGACTGACTGACTCTGTTACTGCCAGGCTACAGTGGGTGACTGACTGACCCTGTTACTGCCAGGCTACAGTGGGTGACTGACTGACTCTGTTATTGCCAGGCTACAGTGGGTGACTGACTCTGTTACTGCCAGGCTACAGTGGGTGACTGACTGACCCTGTTACTGCCAGGCTACAGTGGGTGACTGACTGACTCTGTTACTGCCAGGCTACAGTGGGTGACTGACTGACTGACTGTGTTACTGCCAGGCTACAGTGGGTGACTGACTGACTCTGTTACTGCCAGGCTACAGTGGGTGACTGACTTAGTCTGTTACTGCCAGGCTACAGTGGGTGACTGACTGAGTCTGTTACTGACAGGCTACAGTGGGTGACTGACTGACTCTGTTTCTGCCAGGCTACAGTGGGTGACTGACTGACTCTGTTACTGCCAGGCTACAGTGGGTGACTGACTGACTGACTCTGTTACTGCCAGGCTACAGTGGGTGACTGACCCTGTTACTGCCAGGCTACAGTGGGTGACTGACTGACTCTGTTACTGCCAGGCTACAGTGGGTGATTGACTGACCCTATTACTGCCAGGCTACAGTGGGTGAATGACTGACCCTGTTACTGCCAGGCTACAGTGGGTGACTGATTGACTGTGTTACTGCCAGGCTACAGTGGGTGACTGACTGACTGACTGTGTTACTGCCAGGCTACAGTGGGTGACTGACTGACTCTGTTACTGCCAGGCTACAGTGGGTGACTGACTGACCCTGTTACTGCCAGGGTACAGAGGGTGACTGACTGACCCTGTTACTGCCAGGCGACAGTGGGTGACTGACTGACTCTGTTACTGCCAGGCTACAGTGGGTGACTGACTGACTCTGTTACTGCCAGGCTACAGTGGGTGACTGACTGACCCTGTTACTGACAGGCTACAGTGGGTGACTGACTGACTCTGTTACTGCCAGGCTACAGTGGGTGACTGACTGACCCTGTTACTGCCAGGCTACAGTGGGTGACTGACTGACCCTGTTACTGCCAGGCTACAGTGGGTGACTGACTGACTCTGTTATTGCCAGGCTACAGTGGGTGACTGACTGACTGACTGTGTTACTGCCAGGCTACAGTGGGTGACTGACCCTGTTACTGCCAGGCTACAGTGGGTGACTGACTGACTCTGTTACTGCCAGGCTACAGTGGGTGACTGACTGACCCTGTTACTGCCAGGCTACAGTGGGTGACTGACTGACTCTGTTATTGCCAGGCTACAGTGGGTGACTGACTCTGTTACTGCCAGGCTACAGTGGGTGACTGACTGACTCTGTTTCTGCCAGGCTACAGTGGGTGACTGACTGACACTGTTACTGTCAGGCTACAGTGGGTGACTGACTGACTGTGTTACTGCCAGGCTACAGTGGGTGACTGAATGACTCTGTTACTGCCAGGCTACAGTGGGTGACTGACTGAGTCTGTTACTGCCAGGCTACAGTGGGTGATTGACTGACTCTGTTACTGCCTTGCTACAGTGGGTGACTGACTGACTGACTGTGTTACTGCCAGGCTACAGTGGGTGACTGACTGACTCTGTTACTGCCAGGCTACAGTGGGTGACTGACTGACTGACTCTGTTACTGCCAGGCTACAGTGGGTGACTGACCCTGTTACTGCCAGGTTACATTTGGTGACTGACTGACCCTGTTACTGCCAGGCTACAGTGGGTGACTGACTGACTGACTCTGTTTTTGCCAGGCTACAGTGGGTGACTGACTGACCCTGTTACTGCCATGCTACAGTGGGTGACTGACTGACTCTGTTACCGCCAGGCTACAGTGGGTGACTGACTCACACTGTTACTGCCAGGCTACAGTGGGTGACTGACTCTGTTACTGCCAGGCTACAGTGGGTGACTGACTCTGTTACTGCCAGGCTACAGTGGGTGACTGACTGACTCTGTTACTGCCAGGCTACAGTGGGTGACTGACTCTGTTACTGCCAGGCTACAGTGGGTGACTGACCCTGTTACTGCCAGGCTACAGTGGGTGACTGACTGACTCTGTTACTGCCAGGCTACAGTGGGTGACTGACTCTGTTACTGCCAGGCTACAGTGGGTGACTGACTCTGTTACTGCCAGGCTACAGTGGGTGACTGACTCTGTTACTGCCAGGCTACAGTGGGTAGACTGACTGACTCTGCTGTTTACATGTGTGTCTATTTCCTGCTGATCTGCACACCATGGTGAAAGGTGTGGCTGCTTGGCACCTCAGCAAGACAAATGGTGTGTGAGAGACTGATCACCTTTAAAGCACTATGTTTGTTTATTGCCCTCTTCAAAGGGCCGGACCACCGTGGTGTCAGGTTGTATAGCCGGTAGGATTTCCTCTCAGTTCCCCGATAGCACACTTCTCTAAAACAAATGGTCACTTTATCAGACCGTGCGGAAAGATCACTTTATGTAGGCTACCCAGGCATATTGTATTGTATTGTATTCTCATTATCATGCTTCCTTGATACAGTCTAGTCCATTAAAAAAACATTGTATATCTATGACCTAGCCATTTGTTCTTTCTCTCTGAAGGAAAGTTGGGCCCGAGATTATACACTTGTTTCAAAGGCCAGTTTCCACCTCATCAAATCTGTCCCACTAGAGTCTGCCTCTCTCTAGCCACCTTTAATAAATCCTTTACTTAGCTATCTGTTGTGATCTCTCTTTATGCTTTCTCAAACATGTAGCCAATGATACCTCCGTACAGCTTCCTGTCTCCTCTGCTGCTTCACCTGTAGTACCTCCATACAGCTTCCTGTCTCCTCTGCTGCTTCACCTATAGTA
Source organism: Salvelinus alpinus (assembly GCF_045679555.1). Classification (NCBI taxonomy): domain Eukaryota; kingdom Metazoa; phylum Chordata; class Actinopteri; order Salmoniformes; family Salmonidae; genus Salvelinus; species Salvelinus alpinus. The sequence goes on from NC_092088.1 coordinate 5,984,344, forward strand.
CGTCCATACAGCTTCCTGTCTCCTCTGCTGCTTCACCTATAGTACCTCCATACAGCCTCCTGTCTCCTCTGCTGCTTCACCTATAGTACGTCCATACAGCTTCCTGTCTTCTCTGCTGCTTCACCTATAGTACCTCCATACAGCTTCCTGTCTTCTCTGCTGCTTCACCTATAGTACGTCCATACAGCTTCCTGTCTCCTCTGCTGCTTCACCTATAGTACCTCCATACAGCCTCCTGTCTCCTCTGCTGCTTCACCTATAGTACCTCCATACAGCTTCCTGTCTTCTCTGCTGCTTCACCTATAGTACGTCCATACAGCTTCCTGTCTCCTCTGCTGCTTCACCTATAGTACCTCCATACAGCCTCCTGTCTCCTCTGCTGCTTCACCTATAGTACCTCCATACAGCCTCCTGTCTCCTCTGCTGCTTCACCTATAGTGCCTCCGTACAGCCTCCTGCCTCCTCTGCTGCTTCACCTATAGTACCTCCGTACAGCTTCCTGTCTCCTCTGCTGCTTCACCTATAGTACCTCCATACAGCTTCCTGTCTCCTCTGCTGCTTCACCTATAGGACCTCCATACAGCTTACTGTCTCCTCTGCTGCTTCACCTATAGTACCTCCATACAGCTTACTGTCTCTTCTGCTGCTTCACCTATAGTACCTCCATACAGCTTCCCGTCTCCTCTGCTGCTTCACCTATAGTACCTCCATACAGCTTCCTGTCTCCTCTGCTGCTTCACCTATAGTACCTCCGTACAGCTTCCCGTCTCCTTTGCTGCTTCACCTATAGTACCTCCATACAGCTTCCCGTCTCCTCTGCTGCTTCACCTATAGTACCTCCGTACAGCTTCCCGTCTCCTCTGCTGCTTCATATCTAAACTCTCCCTAAAGGAGAAAAGGTTCTACCTCAGATATCCTCAGCTCAGAGAGAACATTGACTGGAAACCAGATATCCTCAGCTCAGAGAGAACATTGACCGGAACCCCAGGTTCTAACTCCGATATCCTCAGCTCAGAGAGAACATTGACTGGAAACCAGATATCCTCAGCTCAGAGAGAACATTGACCGGAACCCCAGGTTCTAACTCCGATATCCTCAGCTCAGAGAGAACATTGACCGGAACCCCAGGTTCTAACTCCGATATCCTCAGCTCAGAGAGAACATTGACCGGAACCCCAGGTTCTAACTCCGATATCCTCAGCTCAGAGAGAACATTGACCGGAACCCCAGGTTCTACCTCAGATATCCTCAGCTCAGAGAGAACATTGACCGGAACCCCAGGTTCTAACTCCGATATCCTCAGCTCAGAGAGAACATTGACCGGAACCCCAGGTTCTAACTCCGATATCCTCAGCTCAGAGAGAACATTGACCGGAACCCCAGGTTCTACCTCAGATATCCTCAGCTCAGAGAGAACATTGACCGGAACCCCAGGTTCTACCTCAGATATCCTCAGCTCAGAGAGAACATTGACCGGAACCCCAGGTTCTAACTCAGATATCCTCAGCTCAGAGAGAACATTGACCGGAACCCCAGGTTCTACCTCCGATATCCTCAGCTCAGAGAGAACATTGACCGGAACCCCAGGTTCTACCTCAGATATCCTCAGCTCAGAGAGAACATTGACCGGAACCCCAGGTTCTACCTCAGATATCCTCAGCTCAGAGAGAACATTGACCGGAACCCCAGGTTCTACCTCAGATATCCTCAGCTCAGAGAGAACATTGACCGGAACCCCAGGTTCTAACTCAGATATCCTCAGCTCAGAGAGAACATTGACCGGAACCCCAGGTTCTACCTCAGATATCCTCAGCTCAGAGAGAACATTGACCGGAACCCCAGGTTCTACCTCAGATATCCTCAGCTCAGAGAGAACATTGACTGGAACCCCAGGTTCTACCTCAGATATCCTCAGCTCAGAGAGAACATTGACTGGAAACCAGATATCCTCAGCTCAGAGAGAACATTGACCGGAACCCCAGGTTCTAACTCCGATATCCTCAGCTCAGAGAGAACATTGACTGGAAACCAGATATCCTCAGCTCAGAGAGAACATTGACCGGAACCCCAGGTTCTAACTCCGATATCCTCAGCTCAGAGAGAACATTGACTGGAAACCAGATATCCTCAGCTCAGAGAGAACATTGACCGGAACCCCAGGTTCTACCTCCGATATCCTCAGCTCAGAGAGAACATTGACCGGAACCCCAGGTTCTAACTCCGATATCCTCAGCTCAGAGAGAACATTGACCGGAACCCCAGGTTCTACCTCAGATATCCTCAGCTCAGAGAGAACATTGACCGGAACCCCAGGTTCTACCTCAGATATCCTCAGCTCAGAGAGAACATTGACCGGAACCCCAGGTTCTACCTCAGATATCCTCAGCTCAGAGAGAACATTGACCGGAACCCCAGGTTCTACCTCCGATATCCTCAGCTCAGAGAGAACATTGACCGGAACCCCAGGTTCTACCTCAGATATCCTCAGCTCAGAGAGAACATTGACCGGAACCCCAGGTTCTAACTCCGATATCCTCAGCTCAGAGAGAACATTGACCGGAACCCCAGGTTCTACCTCAGATATCCTCAGCTCAGAGAGAACATTGACCGGAACCCCAGGTTCTACCTCAGATATCCTCAGCTCAGAGAGAACATTGACCGGAACCCCAGGTTCTAACTCAGATATCCTCAGCTCAGAGAGAACATTGACCGGAACCCCAGGTTCTACCTCCGATATCCTCAGCTCAGAGAGAACATTGACCGGAACCCCAGGTTCTACCTCAGATATCCTCAGCTCAGAGAGAACATTGACCGGAACCCCAGGTTCTACCTCAGATATCCTCAGCTCAGAGAGAACATTGACCGGAACCCCAGGTTCTACCTCCGATATCCTCAGCTCAGAGAGAACATTGACCGGAACCCCAGGTTCTACCTCCGATATCCTCAGCTCAGAGAGAACATTGACTGGAACCCCAGGTTCTACCTCAGATATTAGATGATGATCCATGTTGCTTTTCCCTTTACATGAATTGTTCTTCATAATGATGTTGCTCTATGACATGATAACGGGGATTAAAACAAACCCTTTCAACATTATCACAGACCTACTGTACAGGTTTCAAGATAAACAGTGATGAGAGAGCTGTCTGAGACATTATCACAGACGTACTGTACAGGTTTCAAGATAAACAGTGATGAGAGAGCTGTCTGAGACATTATCACAGACGTACTGTACAGGTTTCAAGATAAACAGTGATGAGAGAACTGTCTGAGACATTATCACAGACGTACTGTACAGGTTTCAAGATAAACAGTGATGAGAGAGCTGTCTGAGACATTATCACAGACGTACTGTACAGGTTTCAAGATAAACAGTGATGAGAGAGCTGTCTGAGACATTATCACAGACGTACTGTACAGGTTTCAAGATAAACAGTGATGAGAGAGCTGTCTGAGACATTATCACAGACGTACTGTACAGGTTTCAAGATAAACAGTGATGAGAGAGCTGTCTGAGACATTATCACAGACGTACTGTACAGGTTTCAAGATAAACAGTGATGAGAGAGCTGTCTGAGACATTATCACAGACGTACTGTACAGGTTTCAAGATAAACAGTGATGAGAGAGCTGTCTGAGACATTATCACAGACGTACTGTACAGGTTTCAAGATAAACAGTGATGAGAGAGCTGTCTGAGACATTATCACAGACGTACTGTACAGGTTTCAAGATAAACAGTGATGAGAGAACTGTCTGAGACATTATCACAGACGTACTGTACAGGTTTCAAGATAAACAGTGATGAGAGAACTGTCTGAGACATTATCACAGACGTACTGTACAGGTTTCAAGATAAACAGTGATGAGAGCTGTCTGAGACATTATCACAGACGTACTGTACAGGTTTCATGATAAACAGTGATGAGAGAGCTGTCTGAGACATTATCACAGACCTACTGTACAGGTATTTAACATAAACACTGACGAGAGAGCTGTCTGAGACATTATCACAGACCTACTGTACAGGTATTTAACATAAACAGTGATGAGAGCTGTCTGAGACATTATCACAGACGTACTGTACAGGTTTCAAGATAAACAGTGATGAGAGAGCTGTCTGAGACATTATCACAGACCTACTGTACAGGTATTTAACATAAACAGTGATGAGAGAGCTGTCTGAGACATTATCACAGACCTACTGTACAGGTATTTAACATAAACAGTGATGAGAGAGCTGTCTGAGACATTATCACAGACCTACTGTAGAGGTATTTAACATAAACAGTGATGAGAGAGCTGTCTGAGACATTATCACAGACCTACTGTACAGGTTTCAAGATAAACAGTGATGAGAGAACTGTCTGAGACATTATCACAGACGTACTGTACAGGTTTCAAGATAAACAGTGATGAGAGAACTGTCTGAGACATTATCACAGACCTACTGTACAGGTATTTAACATAAACAGTGATGAGAGCTGTCTGAGACATTATCACAGACCTACTGTACAGGTATTTAACATAAACAGTGATGAGAGCTGTCTGAGACATTATCACAGACCTACTGTAGAGGTATTTAACATAACCAGTGATGAGAGAGCTGTCTGAGACATTATCACAGACCTACTGTACAGGTATTTAACATAAACAGTGATGAGAGTACCGCCAGGTGCAGACAACACTGGTCGCTCACAAAGGTCAGAGGTGCAAGTTTCGACATTTTGTTTCACATCAGCAGGTTGTCTCTTGTTTTTGACAGTCACTCATTAGCCCATGTCAGCTACATTTTCTTTTAGATTGGTAAGTTAGTCTCGACAGCTATCTGAACTTGTAGTAATCATGGTTGAATTATCGACTGGGCACGAAGGCCACATGCCTAGGGGGCCCTGACCTCCAGGGGGCCCTGACCTCCAGGGGGCCCTGACATCTAGGGGGCCCTGACCTCCAGGGGCCCCTGACATCCAGGGGGCCCTGACCTCCAGGGGGCCCTGACATCCAGGGGGCCCTGACCTCCAGGGGGCCCTGACCTCCAGGGGGCCCTGACCTCCAGAGGGCCCTGACCTCCAGGGGGCCCTGACCTCCAGGGGCCCTGACATCCAGGGGGCCCTGACATCCAGGGGGCATCCAGGGGGCCCTGACATCTAGGGGGCCCTGACATCCAGGGGGCATCCAGGGGGCCCTGACCTCCAGGGGGCCCTGACATCCAGGGGGCCCTGACATCTAGGGGGCCCTGACATCCAGGGGGCATCCAGGGGGCCCTGACCTCCAGGGGGCCCTGACCTCCAGGGGGCCCTGACATCTAGGGGGCATCCAGGGGGCCCTGACATCCAGGGGGCCCTGACCTCCAGGGGGCCCTGACCTCAGGGGCCCTGACATCCAGGGGGCCCTGACCTCCAGGGGGCCCTGACCTCCAGGGGGCCCTGAACTCAGGGGCCCTGACATCCAGGGGGCCCTGACATCCAGGGGGCCCTGACAACCAGGGGGCCCTGACCTCCAGGGGCCCTGACATCCAGGGGGCCCTGACATCCAGGGGGCCCTAACATCCAGGGGGCCCTGACCTCAGAGGGCCCTGACCTCCAGGGGCCCTGACATCCAGGGGGCCCTGACCTCAGGGGGCCCTGACCTCCAGGGGGCGTCATAAGATTTTGTTTGTCACTCTCACTCAGATATAATTTTATTAAATGTTTGAGTTTTTTATTAAATCTTTATTTAACTAGGTACGTCAATTAAGAACAAATTCTTGTTTACAATGACGGCTCAGCCCTGGGCCAAACCCGGACGACGCTGGGCCAATTGTGTGCCGTCCTATGGGACTTCCAGTCACGGCCGGATGTGATAAAGCCTGGATGAATAATATTAACATGGCATACTGTAAGTCATGGCAAAATGTGTAGAACTGCAGGAAAATAGCTTAAAAACGGCAACATTTTCTCTGCACAGTCAAAGGGATGCTCTGTTCCCTGCTCTGTTCTCTGCTCTGTTCCCTGCTCTGTTCTCTGTTCTGTTCTCTGTTCTGTTCTCTGTTCTGTTCTCTGCTCTGTTCTCTGTTCTGTTCTCTGTTCTGTTCTCTGTTCTATTCTCTGCTCTGTTCTCTGCTCTGTTCCCTGCTCTGTTCTCTGTTCTGTTCTCTGTTCTGTTCTCTGTTCTGTTCTCTGTTCTGTTCTCTGCTCTGTTCTCTGCTCTGTTCTCTGCTCTGTTCTCTGTTCTGTTCTCTGTTCTGTTCTCTGCTCTGTTCTCTGTTCTGTTCTCTGTTCTGTTCTCTGTTCTGTTCTCTGCTCTGTTCTCTGTTCCGTTCTCTGCTCTGTTCTCTGTTCTGTTCTCTGCTCTGTTCTCTGTTCTGTTCTCTGTTCTGTTCTCTGTTCTGTTCTCTGTTCTCTGTTCTCTGTTCTGTTCTCTGCTCTGTTCTCTGTTCTGTTCTCTGTTCTGTTCTCTGTTCTGTTCTCTGCTCTTTTCTCTGTTCCGTTCTCTGCTCCGTTCTCTGTTCCGTTCTCTGTTCTGTTCTCTGTTCTGTTCTCTGTTCTGTTCTCTGCTCTGTTCTCTGTTCTGTTCTCTGCTCTGTTCTCTGTTCTGTTCTCTGCTCTGTTCTCTGTTCTGTTCTCTGTTCTGTTCTCTGTTCTGTTCTCTGTTCTGTTCTCTGCTCTGTTCTCTGCTCTGTTCTCTGTTCTGTTCCCTGCTCTGTTCCCTGTTCTGTTCTCTGCTCTGTTCTCTGCTCTGTTCTCTGTTCTGTTCCCTGCTCTGTTCTCTGCTCTGTTCTCTGTTCTGTTCCCTGCTCTGTTCCCTGTTCTGTTCTCTGTTCTGTTCTCTGTTCTGTTCTCTGCTCTGTTCTCTGTTCTGTTCTCTGCTCTGTTCTCTGTTCTGTTCCCTGCTCTGTTCCCTGTTCTGTTCTCTGCTCTGTTCTCTGCTCTGTTCTCTGTTCTGTTCTCTGTTCTGTTCTCTGTTCTGTTCTCTGCTCTGTTCTCTGTTCTGTTCTCTGTTCTGTTCTCTGTTCTGCTCTGTTCTCTGTTCTGTTCTCTGTTCTGTTCTCTGTTCTCTGTTCTCTGTTCTCTGTTCTCTGTTCTGTTCCCTGCTCTGTTCTCTGTTCTGTTCCCTGTTCCCTGTTCTGTTCTCTGCTCTGTTCTCTGTTCTGTTCTCTGCTCTGTTCTCTGTTCTCTGCTCTGTTCTCTGTTCTGTTCCCTGTTCTCTGCTCTGTTCTCTGCTCTGTTCTCTGCTCTGTTCTCTGTTCTCTGCTCTGTTCTCTGCTCTGTTCTCTGTTCTGTTCTCTGCTCTGTTCTCTGTTCTGTTCTCTGTTCTGTTCTCTGTTCTGTTCTCTGCTCTGTTCTCTGTTCTGTTCTCTGTTCTCTGTTCTCTGTTCTGTTCTTTGTTCTGTTCTCTGTTCTGTTCTCTGTTCTGTTCTCTGCTCTGTTCTCTGTTCTCTGTTCTGTTCTCTGTTCTGTTCTCTGTTCTGTTCTCTGCTCTGTTCTCTGCTCTGTTCTCTGTTCTGTTCTCTGTTCTGTTCTCTGCTCTGTTCTCTGCTCTGTTCTCTGCTCTGTTCTGTTCCCTGTTCTCTGCTCTGTTCTCTGCTCTGTTCTCTGTTCTGTTCTCTGCTCTGTTCTCTGTTCTGTTCTCTGCTCTGTTCTCTGCTCTGTTCTCTGTTCTGTTCTCTGCTCTGTTCTCTGCTCTGTTCTCTGCTCTGTTCTGTTCCCTGTTCTCTGCTCTGTTCTCTGCTCTGTTCTCTGTTCTGTTCTCTGCTCTGTTCTCTGCTCTGTTCTCTGTTCTGTTCTCTGTTCTGTTCTCTGTTCTGTTCTCTGCTCTGTTCTCTGCTCTGTTCTCTGCTCTGTTCTCTGTTCTCTGTTCTGTTCTCTGTTCTCTGTTCTCTGTTCTCTGTTCTCTGTTCTGTTCTCTGTTCTCTGTTCTGTTCTCTGCTCTGTTCTCTGCTCTGTTCTCTGTTCTGTTCTCTGTTCTCTGTTCTGTTCTGTTCTCTGTTCTCTGTTCTCTGTTCTGTTCTCTGTTCTCTGCTCTGTTCTCTGCTCTGTTCTCTGCTCTGTTCTCTGCTCTGTTCTCTGCTCTGTTCTCTGCTCTGTTCTCTGTTCTCTGTTCTGTTCTCTGTTCTGTTCTCTGTTCTCTGTTCTGTTCTCTGTTCTGTTCTCTGTTCTGTTCTCTGTTCTGTTCTCTGTTCTGTTCTCTGCTCTGTTCTCTGCTCTGTTCTCTGCTCTGTTCTCTGTTCTGTTCTCTGTTCTGTTCTCTGTTCTCTGTTCTCTGTTCTCTGTTCTGTTCTCTGTTCTGTTCTCTGCTCTGTTCTCTGTTCTGTTCTCTGTTCTGTTCTCTGTTCTGTTCTCTGTTCTGTTCTCTGTTCTGTTCTCTGTTCTGTTCTCTGTTCTGTTCTCTGCTCTGTTCTCTGCTCTGTTCTGTTCTCTGTTCTGTTCTCTGCTCTGTTCTCTGCTCTGTTCTCTGTTCTGTTCTCTGCTCTGTTCTCTGTTCTCTGCTCTGTTCTCTGTTCTGTTCCCTGTTCTGTTCTCTGTTCCCTCCTCTGTTCCCTGTTCCCTGCCCTGTTCCCTGCTCTGTTACTAACCTCTACCTTTGAATCTGCTCTGCCTGTCAAGGTGAAATATTCTCCTGGTGAAGAGAGGCCCCGTCTGCCTCAACATCTCCTGGCTTCTCTTCAAACATCATATTACAACCTCGTCCAGAACCTCGTCCAGAACCTCGTCCAGAACCTCGTCCAGAACCTCGTCCAGAATAAACAAACTCGTCCAGAACAAACCTGTTGTAGAATGACAGGATCTATAACAATACAGACAGGGGGGGGGGGGGGGGGGGTGTGTGTGTGTGTGTGTGTGTGTGTGTGTGTGTGTGTGTGTGTGAGTGTGTGTGTGTGATATGCGGTTGCCTCACCTAGCTATCTTCAGATGAATGTACTGCACGTTGATCTGAATAGCAACATCTGCTCAATGACTAAAATGTGAAACAATTGTGTTTGGCTTCGTAACGTGTGTTTCAACAAGAGGATTCTCTTTTTCCTTTTTACACTGAGAATTAGCGGTGATTCGAGGAAACCCTGCTAGGTATTGGTTCATATTTGCGTCTTCGGTTGGTTGAGGGGTTCATGGAGGAACCTTTGACGTTTCAACCCTGGACTGGAGGCGTGGCTTAGTAGGGTCGTGGCTTTCAGCTAGTTCTTTATTAGCCAATAGAGTACAGAGGTGCATGAGATCCTCTAGAACCTATGCAAATCACAAGAACCTATGCAAATCACAAAATTGTTACCACTTTATTGTTATATTTAACCATAAATGTTAATGTTATTAATATTATATTAGAATACGTAATATGCATAAATATTAAAGGATAATAAAAAATTGCAGTGCACACACTTAAAAACTTCTAGTTGCACACAAATTCGGATCCGGGAGCACCCTCATCAGTAAAAAAAGCTGACTAGCATAGCCTAGCATAGCGCCACAAGTAAATACTAGCATCTAAATATCATGAAATCACAAGTCCAAGACACCAGATGAAAGATACACATCTTGTGAATCCAGCCATCATTTCTGATTTTTAAAATGTTTTACAGGGAAGACACAATATGTATTTCTATTAGCTAACCACGATAGCAAAAGACCCAACTTTTTTTTCTCCACCATTTTTTTACTGCATAGGTAGCTATCACAATTTCGACCAAATAAAGATATAAATAGTCACTAACCAAGAAACAACTTCATCAGATGACAGTCTGATAACATATTTATTGTATAGCATTTGTTTTGTTCGAAAAATTGGCATATTTCAGGTATAAATCATAGTTTTACATTGCAGCCACCATCACAAAGTCTCACCAAAGCAGCTAGAATAACTACAGAGACCAACGTGAATTACCTAAATACTCATCATAAAACATTTATGAAAAATACACAGCGTACAGCAAATGAAAGACAAAGATCTTGTGAATCCAGCCAATATTTCTGATTTTTTAAGTGTTTTACAGCGAAAACACAATTTAGCGTTATATTAGCTTACTACAATAGCCAACCACACAGCAGCATTGTGTAACGGGTGTCGTAATCCTCCTCCTCAAACGAGGAGAGGAGAGAAGGATCGAAAGACCAAAATGCAGCGGGTTGTGAATACATAATGAATTTTAATAAACAAGACGAAACTAAACACACGAAGAACACTTGATACTTTACAAAACAACAAAACAAAGTAAACAGACCTGGACACGAACTTACATACAACGTGAAGAATGCACGAACAGGAACAGACTACAAATACCTAACAACAATGAAACAGTCCCGTATGGTGCGCACATACACTGACACGGAAGACAATCACCCACAAACAAACAGTGAGAACACCCTACCTTAATATGACTCTCAATTAGAGGAAAACGCAAAACACCTGCCTCTAATTAAGAGCCATACCAGGCAACCCAAAACCAACATAGAAACAGAAAACATAGACTGCCCACCCAAAACTCACGCCCTGACCATCACACACATACAAAACAGGTCAGGAATGTGACAGAACCCCCCCCTCAAAGTGCGAACGCCGGGCGCACCAGCACAAAGTCCAGGGGAGGGTCTGGCTGGGCATCTGACCACGGTGGTGGCTCAGGCTCCGGACGCTGTCCCCACACCACCATAGTCACTCCCCGCTTCTGTATCCCCCTCCCAATGACCACCCTCCAACTAAACCCACCTAAATGAAGGGGCAGCACCGGGATAAGGGGCAGCACCGGGATAAGGGGCAGCACCGGGATAAGGGGCAGCACCGGGATAAGGGGCGGCAGGTCCTGGCTGAGGGACTCTGGCAGGTCCTGGCTGAGGGACTCTGGCAGGTCCTGGCTGAGGGACTCTGGCAGGTCCTGGCTGAGGGACTCTGGCAGGTCCGGGCTGAGGGACTCTGGCAGGTCCGGGCTGAGGGACTCTGGCAGGTCGGGGCTGAGGGACTCTGGCAGGTCCGGGCTGAGGGACTCTGGCAGGTCCGGGCTGAGGGACTCTGGCAGGTCCGGGCTGAGGGACTCTGGCAGGTCCGGGCTGAGGGACTCTGGCAGGTCCGGGCTGAGGGACTCTGGCAGGTCCGGGCTGAGGGACTCTGGCAGGTCCGGGCTGAGGGACTCTGGCAGGTCCGGGCTGAGGGACTCTGGCAGGTCCGGACTGGGTGGCAGCTCCGGACTGAGTGGCAGCTCATGACTGTAGGGCAGCTCATGACTGTAGGGCAGCTCATGACTGTAGGGCAGCTCATGACTGTAGGGCAGCTCATGACTGTAGGGCAGCTCATGACTGTAAGGCAGCTCATGACTGTAGGGCAGCTCATGACTGTAGGGCAGCTCATGACTGTAAGGCAGCTCATGACTGTAAGGCAGCTCATGACTGAAGGGCAGCTCATGACTGAAGGGCAGCTCATGACTGTAAGGCAGCTCATGACTGTAAGGCAGCTCATGACTGTAGGGCAGCTCATGACTGAAGGGCAGCTCATGACTGAAGGGCAGCTCATGACTGGAGGGCAGCTCATGACTGGAGGGCAGCTCATGACTGAAGGGCAGCTCTGACAGCTCCTGACTGGCTGGCGTCTCTGGCAGCTCCTGACTGGCTGGCGTCTCTGGCAGCTCCTGACTGGCTGGCGGCTCTGGCAGCTCCTGACTGGCTGGCGGCTCTGGCAGCTCCTGACTGGCTGGCGGCTCTGGCAGCTCCTGACTGGCTGGCGGCTCTGGCAGCTCCTGACTGACGGACGGCTCTAATGGCTCGTGGCAGACGGACGGCTCAGAAGGCGCTGTGCAGACGGATGGCTCAGACGGCGCTGGGCAGACAGATGGCTCAGACGGCGCTGGGCAGACAGATGGCTCAGACGGCGCTGGGAAGACAGATGGCTCAGACGGCGCTGGGCAGACAGATGGCTCAGACGGCGCTGGGCAGACAGATGGCTCAGACGGCGCTGGGCAGACAGATGGCTCAGACGGCGCTGGGCAGACAGATGGCTCAGACGGCGCTGGGCAGACAGATGGCTCAGACGGCGCTGGGCAGACAGATGGCTCAGACGGCGCTGGGCAGACAGATGGCTCAGACGGCGCTGGGCAGACAGATGGCTCAGACGGCGCTGGGCAGACAGATGGCTCAGACGGCGCTGGGCAGACAGATGGCTCAGACGGAGCTGGGCAGACAGGCAGTGCAGAAGGCGTTGGGCAGACGGCCGACTCTGCCCTGCTGAGGCGCACAGTAGGCCTGGTGCGTGGTGCCGGAACTGGAGGTACCGGGATGACGGCACCCACTTCAAGGCTAGTGCGGGGAGCAGGGACAGGGCACACTGACTTCTCGAAGCGCACTATAGGCCTGGTGCGTGGTACCGGAACTGGAGGTACCGGGCTGAGGGCACGCACCTCCGGGCGAGTGCGGGGAGAAGGAACAGTGCGTACAGGGCTCTGGAGATGCACAGATGGCTTAGTGCGTGGTGCCGGAACTGGAGGCACTGGGCTGGAGACACGCACCATAGGGAGAGTGCGTGGAGGAGGAACAGGGCTCTTAAAACGCACTGGAAGCCTGGTGCGTGGTGTAGGCACTGGTGGTACTGGGCTGGGGCGAGGAGGTAGCGCCGGAAATACCGGACCGTGTAGGCGTACTGGCTCCCTTGAGCACTGAGCCTGCCCAACCTTACCTGGTTGCATGCTCCCCGTAGCCCGTCCAGTGCGGGGAGGTGGAATAACCCGCACTGGGCTGTGTTGGCGAACCGGGGACACCATGCGTAAGGCTGGTGCCATGTAAGCCGGCCCAAGGAGACGTACTGGTGGCCAGATATGTAGGGCCGGCCTCATGACATTTGGCTCAATGCCCAATCTAGCCCTACCAGTGCGGGAAGGTGGAATAACCCGCACTGGGCTATGCACCCGTACAGGAGACACTGTGCGCTCTACTGCATAACATGGTGTCTGCCCGTACTCCCGCTCTCCACGGTTAGCCTGGGAAGTGGGCGCAGGTCTCCTACCTGCCCTCGGCCCACTACCTCTTAGCCACCCCCCCAAGAAATTTTTGGGTAGTACTTGCGGGCTTCCAGCCTTGCTTCCGTGCTGCCTCCTCATAACGTCGCCTCTCCGCTTTCGCTGCCTCCAGCTCCGCTTTGGGGCGGAGACACTCCACTGGCTCTGCCCAGGGTCCTTTACCGTCCAGGATCTCTTCCCATGTCCAATCCTCCTTTTCCCACTGCTGCTGTCGTTGCTGTCCGTTAACCCGCTGCTTGATCTGGGTTTGGTGGGTGATTCTGTAATGGGTGTCGTAATCCTCCTCCTCAAACGAGGAGAGGAGAGAAGGATCGAAAGACCAAAATGCAGCGGGTTGTGAATACATAATGAATTTTAATAAACAAGACGAAACTAAACACACGAAGAACACTTGATACTTTACAAAACAACAAAACAAAGTAAACAGACCTGGACACGAACTTACATACAACGTGAAGAACGCACGAACAGGAACAGACTACAAATACCTAACAACAATGAAACAGTCCCGTATGGTGCGCACATACACTGACACGGAAGACAATCACCCACAAACAAACAGTGAGAACACCCTACCTTAATATGACTCTCAATTAGAGGAAAACGCAAAACACCTGCCTCTAATTAAGAGCCATACCAGGCAACCCAAAACCAACATAGAAACAGAAAACATAGACTGCCCACCCAAAACTCACGCCCTGACCATCACACACATACAAAACAGGTCAGGAACGTGACACATTGATTCATGCACGTTAGCGATAGCGAATGAACCAGCAAAAGATATTACATTTTTCACTAACCTTCTCAAAACTTCATCAGATGACAGTCCTATAACATCATATTACACAATGCATATATTGTTTGTTCGAAAATGTGCATATTTAGCGGCACAAATCGTGGTTATTCAATGAGAATAGTAGCCAAGCTGCCAACAAAATGTCGGGAGAAATCTTAGGAGAGGCACCTAATCTAATCAATAACTAATCATAAACTTGACTAAAAAAATACAGGTTGGACAGCAAATGAAAGATACATTAGTTCTTAATGCAACCGCTGTGTTAGATTTTTAAAATTAACGTTACTACGACATACAGCGTGCGTTAAAGCGAGGTTCCTCTTAAACTCTTTACACAGAGGATCCTCCTCCTAAAACCCTTTACACAGAGGATCCTCCTCCTAAAACCCTTTACACAGAGGTTCCTCCTAAAACCCTTTACACAGAGTTTCCTTTAAAACCCTTTACACAGAGGATCCTCTAAAACTCTTTACACAGAGGATCCTCTAAAACCCTTTACACAGAGGATCCTCTAAAACTCTTTAAACAGAGGATCCTCCTAAAACCCTTTACACAGAGGATCCTCCTCCTAAAACCCTTTACACAGAGGATCCTCCTCCTAAAACCCTTTACACAGAGGTTCCTCTAAAACCCTTTACACAGAGGTTCCTCTAAAACCCTTTACACAGAGGATCCTCTAAAACCCTTTACACAGAGGATCCTCTAAAACCCTTTACACAAAGGATCCTCCTCCTAAAACCCTTTACACAGAGGATCCTCCTAAAACCCTTTACACAGAGGTTCCTCCTAAAACCCTTTACACAGAGGATCCTCCTCCTAAAACCCTTTACACAGAGGTTCCTTTAAAACTCTTTACACAGAGGATCCTCCTAAAACCCTTTACACAGAGGATCCTCTAAAACCCTTTACACAGAGGATCCTCTAAAACCCTTTACACAGAGGATCCTCTAAAACTCTTTACACATGGGATCCTCTAAAACCCTTTACACAGAGGTTCCTCTAAAACCCTTTACACAGAGGATCCTGCTAAAACCCTTTACACAGAGGTTCCTCTAAAACCCTTTACACAGAGGTTCCTCTAAAACCGTTTACACAGAGGTTCCTCTAAAACCCTTTACACAGAGGTTCCTCTAAAACCCTTTACACAGAGTTTCCTTTAAAACCCTTTACACAGAGGATCCTCTAAAACTCTTTACACAGAGGATCCTCTAAAACCCTTTACACAGAGGTTCCTCTAAAACCCTTTACACAGAGGATCCTCCTAAAACCCTTTACACAGAGGTTCCTCCTAAAACCCTTTACACAGAGGATCCTGCTAAAACCCTTTATACAGACGATCCTCTAAAAGTCTTTACACAGAGGTTCCTCTAAAACCCTTTACACAGAGGTTCCTCTAAAACCCTTTACACAGAGGTTCCTCTAAAACCCTTTACACAGAGGTTCCTCTAAAACTCTTTACACAGAGTTTCCTTTAAAACCCTTTACACAGAGGTTCCTCTAAAACCCTTTACACAGAGGATCCTCTAAAACTCTTTACACAGAGTATCCTCTAAAACTTTACACAGAGGATCCTCTAAAACCCTTTACACAGAGGTTCCTCTAAAACCCTTTACACAGAGTTTCCTCTAAAACCCTTTACACAGAGGTTCCTCTAAAACTCTTTACACAGAGTATCCTCTAAAACTCTTTACACAGAGGATCCTCTAAAACTCTTTACACAGAGTATCCTCTAAAACTCTTTACACAGAGGATCCTCTAAAACCCTTTACACAGAGGTTCCTCTAAAACTTTTTACACAGAGGTTCCTCTAAAACCCTTTACACAGAGGTTCCTCTAAAACCCTTTACACAGAGGATCCTGCTAAAACCCTTTACACAGAGGTTCCTCTAAAACTCTTTACACAGAGGTTCCTCTAAAACCCTTTACACAGAGGTTCCTCTAAAACCCTTTACACAGAGGATCCTCTAAAACCCTTTACACAGAGGATCCTCCTCCTAAAACCCTTTACACAGAGGATCCTCCTCCTAAAACCATTTACACAGAGGATCCTCCTAAAACCCTTTACACAGAGGTTCCTCTAAAACCCTTTACACAGAGGTTCCTCTAAAACCCTTTACACAGAGGTTCCTCTAAAACCCTTTACACAGAGGATCCTCTAAAACTCTTTACACAGAGTATCCTCTAAAACCCTTTACACAGAGTTTCCTTTAAAACCCTTTACACAGAGGATCCTCTAAAACTCTTTACACAGAAGATCCTCTAAAACCCTTTACACAGAGGTTCCTCTAAAACCCTTTACACAGAGGATCCTCCTAAAACCCTTTACACAGAGGTACCTCTAAAACCCTTACACAGAGGATCCTCCTAAAACCCTTTACACAGAGGTACCTCTAAAACCCTTTACACAGAGGTTCCTCCTAAAACCCTTTACACAGAGGTTCCTCTGAAACCCTTTACACAGAGGATCCTCTAAAACTCTTTACACAGAGGTTCCTCCTAAAACCCTTTACACAGAGGATCCTGCTAAAACCCTTTACACAGACGATCCTCTAAAAGTCTTTACACAGAGGATCCTCTAAAACCCATTACACAGAGGTTCCTCTAAAACCCTTAACACAGAGGTTCCTCTAAAACTCTTTACACAGAGGTTCCTCCTAAAACCCTTAACACAGAGGTTCCTCTAAAACCCTTTACACAGAGGTTCCTCCTAAAACCCTTTACACAGAGGATTCTCTAAAACCCTTTACACAGAGGTTCCTCCTAAAACCCTTTACACAGATGATCCTCTAAAAGTCTTTACACAGAGGTTCCTCTAAAACCCTTTACACAGAGGTTCCTCTAAAACCCTTTACACAGAGGATCATCTAAAACCCTTTACACAGAGGTTCCTCTAAAACCCTTTACACAGAGGTTCCTCCTAAAACCCTTTACACAGAGGTTCCTCTAAAACCCTTTACACACAGGATCCTCTAAAACCCTTTACACAGAGGATCCTCTAAAACCCTTTACACAGAGGATCCTGCTAAAACCCTTTACACAGAGGATCCTCTAAAACCCTTTACACACAGGATCCTCTAAAACCCTTTACACAGAGGATCCTCTAAAACCCTTTACACAGAGGATCCTGCTAAAACCCTTTACACAGAGGATCCTCTAAAACCCTTTACACAGAGGATCAACTAAAACTCTTTACACAGAGGATCCTCCTCCTAAAACCCTTTACACAGAGGATCCTCCTAAAACCCTTTACACAGAGGTTCCTCCTAAAACCCTTTACACAGAGGTTCCTCTAAAACCCTTTACACAGAGGTTCCTCTAAAACCCTTTACACAGAGGTTCCTCTAAAACCCTTTACACAGAGGTTCCTCTAAAACTCTTTACACAGAGTTTCCTTTAAAACCCTTTACACAGAGGTTCCTCTAAAACCCTTTACACAGAGGATCCTCTAAAACTCTTTACACAGAGTATCCTCTAAAACTCTTTACACAGAGGATCCTCTAAAACCCTTTACACAGAGGTTCCTCTAAAACCCTTTACACAGAGTTTCCTCTAAAACCCTTTACACAGAGGTTCCTCTAAAACTCTTTACACAGAGTATCCTCTAAAACTCTTTACACAGTGGATCCTCTAAAACTCTTTACACAGAGTATCCTCTAAAACTCTTTACACAGAGGATCCTCTAAAACCCTTTACACAGAGGATCCTCTAAAACTCTTTACACAGAGGTTCCTCTAAAACCCTTTACACAGAGGTTCCTCTAAAACCCTTTACACAGAGGATCCTGCTAAAACCCTTTACACAGAGGTTCCTCTAAAACTCTTTACACAGAGGTTCCTCTAAAACCCTTTACACAGAGGTTCCTCTAAAACCCTTTACACAGAGGATCCTCTAAAACCCTTTACACAGAGGATCCTCCTCCTAAAACCCTTTACACAGAGGATCCTTCTCCTAAAACCATTTACACAGAGGATCCTCCTAAAACCCTTTACACAGAGGTTCCTCTAAAACCCTTTACACAGAGGATCCTCTAAAACCCTTTACACAGAGGATCCTCCTCCTAAAACCCTTTACACAGAGGATCCTCCTCCTAAAACCATTTACACAGAGGATCCTCCTAAAACCCTTTACACAGAGGTTCCTCTAAAACCCTTTACACAGAGGTCCCTCTAAAACCCTTTACACAGAGGTTCCTCTAAAACCCTTTACACAGAGGATCCTCTAAAACTCTTTACACAGAGTATCCTCTAAAACCCTTTACACAGAGTTTCCTTTAAAACCCTTTACACAGAGGATCCTCTAAAACTCTTTACACAGAGGATCCTCTAAAACCCTTTACACAGAGGTTCCTCTAAAACCCTTTACACAGAGGATCCTCCTAAAACCCTTTACACAGAGGTACCTCTAAAACCCTTTACACAGAGGATCCTCCTAAAACCCTTTACACAGAGGTACCTCTAAAACCCTTTACACAGAGGTTCCTCCTAAAACCCTTTACACAGAGGTTCCTCTGAAACCCTTTACACAGAGGATCCTCTAAAACTCTTTACACAGAGGTTCCTCCTAAAACCCTTTACACAGAGGATCCTGCTAAAACCCTTTACACAGACGATCCTCTAAAAGTCTTTACACAGAGGATCCTCTAAAACCCATTACACAGAGGTTCCTCCTAAAACCCTTAACACAGAGGTTCCTCTAAAACCCTTTACACAGAGGTTCCTCCTAAAACCCTTTACACAGAGGATCCTCTAAAACCCTTTACACAGAGGTTCCTCCTAAAACCCTTTACACAGAGGATCCTCTAAAAGTCTTTACACAGAGGTTCCTCTAAAACCCTTTACACAGAGGTTCCTCTAAAACCCTTTACACAGAGGATCATCTAAAACCCTTTACACAGAGGTTCCTCTAAAACCCTTTACACAGAGGTTCCTCCTAAAACCCTTTACACAGAGGTTCCTCTAAAACCCTTTACACACAGGATCCTCTAAAACCCTTTACACAGAGGATCCTCTAAAACCCTTTACACAGAGGATCCTGCTAAAACCCTTTACACAGAGGATCCTCTAAAACCCTTTACACACAGGACCCTCTAAAACCCTTTACACAGAGGATCCTCTAAAACCCTTTACACAGAGGATCCTGCTAAAACCCTTTACACAGAGGATCCTCTAAAACCCTTTACACAGAGGATCAACTAAAACTCTTTACACAGAGGATCCTCCTCCTAAAACCCTTTACACAGAGGATCCTCCTAAAACCCTTTACACAGAGGTTCCTCCTAAAACCCTTTACACAGAGGATCCTGCTAAAACCCTTTACACAGATGATCCTCTAAAAGTCTTTACACAGAGGTTCCTCTAAAACCCTTTACACAGAGGTTCCTCTAAAACCCTTTACACAGAGGTTCCTCTAAAACCCTTTACACAGAGGTTCCTCTAAAACTCTTTACACAGAGTTTCCTTTAAAACCCTTTACACAGAGGTTCCTCTAAAACCCTTTACACAGAGGATCCTCTAAAACTCTTTACACAGAGTATCCTCTAAAACTCTTTACACAGAGGATCCTCTAAAACCCTTTACACAGAGGTTCCTCTAAAACCCTTTACACAGAGTTTCCTCTAAAACCGTTTACACAGAGGTTCCTCTAAAACTCTTTACACAGAGTATCCTCTAAAACTCTTTACAGAGAGGATCCTCTAAAACTCTTTACACAGAGGTTCCTCCTAAAACCCTTAACACAGAGGTTCCTCTAAAACCCTTTACACAGAGGTTCCTCCTAAAACCCTTTACACAGAGGATCCTCTAAAACCCTTTACACAGAGGTTCCTCCTAAAACCCTTTACACAGAGGATCCTCTAAAAGTCTTTACACAGAGGTTCCTCTAAAACCCTTTACACAGAGGTTCCTCTAAAACCCTTTACACAGAGGATCATCTAAAACCCTTTACACAGAGGTTCCTCTAAAACCCTTTACACAGAGGTTCCTCCTAAAACCCTTTACACAGAGGTTCCTCTAAAACCCTTTACACACAGGATCCTCTAAAACCCTTTACACAGAGGATCCTCTAAAACCCTTTACACAGAGGATCCTGCTAAAACCCTTTCCACAGAGGATCCTCTAAAACCCTTTACACACAGGATCCTCTAAAACCCTTTACACAGAGGATCCTCTAAAACCCTTTACACAGAGGATCCTGCTAAAACCCTTTACACAGAGGATCCTCTAAAACCCTTTACACAGAGGATCAACTAAAACTCTTTACACAGAGGATCCTCCTCCTAAAACCCTTTACACAGAGGATCCTCCTAAAACCCTTTACACAGAGGTTCCTCCTAAAACCCTTTACACAGAGGTTCCTCTAAAACCCTTTACACAGAGGTTCCTCTAAAACCCTTTACACAGAGGTTCCTCTAAAACCCTTTACACAGAGGTTCCTCTAAAACTCTTTACACAGAGTTTCCTTTAAAACCCTTTACACAGAGGTTCCTCTAAAACCCTTTACACAGAGGATCCTCTAAAACTCTTTACACGGAGTATCCTCTAAAACTCTTTACACAGAGGATCCTCTAAAACCCTTTACACAGAGGTTCCTCTAAAACCCTTTACACAGAGTTTCCTCTAAAACCCTTTACACAGAGGTTCCTCTAAAACTCTTTACACAGAGTATCCTCTAAAACTCTTTACACAGAGGATCCTCTAAAACTCTTTACACAGAGGATCCTCTAAAACTCTTTACACAGAGGATCCTCTAAAACCCTTTACACAGAGGATCCTCTAAAACTCTTTACACAGAGGTTCCTCTAAAACCCTTTACACAGAGGTTCCTCTAAAACCCTTTACACAGAGGATCCTGCTAAAACCCTTTACACAGAGGTTCCTCTAAAACTCTTTACACAGAGGTTCCTCTAAAACCCTTTACACAGAGGTTCCTCTAAAACCCTTTACACAGAGGATCCTCTAAAACCCTTTACACAGAGGATCCTCCTCCTAAAACCCTTTACACAGAGGATCCTCCTCCTAAAACCATTTACACAGAGGATCCTCCTAAAACCCTTTACACAGAGGTTCCTCTAAAACCCTTTACACAGAGGATCCTCTAAAACCCTTTACACAGAGGATCCTCCTCCTAAAACCCTTTACACAGAGGATCCTCCTCCTAAAACCCTTTACACAGAGGATCCTCCTAAAACCCTTTACACAGAGGTTCCTCTAAAACCCTTTACACAGAGGTTCCTCTAAAACCCTTTACACAGAGGTTCCTCTAAAACCCTTTACACAGAGGATCCTCTAAAACTCTTTACACAGAGTATCCTCTAAAACCCTTTACACAGAGTTTCCTTTAAAACCCTTTACACAGAGGATCCTCTAAAACTCTTTACACAGAGGATCCTCTAAAACCCTTTACACAGAGGTTCCTCTAAAACCCTTTACACAGAGGATCCTCCTAAAACCCTTTACACAGAGGTACCTCTAAAACCCTTTACACAGAGGATCCTCCTAAAACCCTTTACACAGAGGTACCTCTAAAACCCTTTACACAGAGGTTCCTCCTAAAACCCTTTACACAGAGGTTCCTCTGAAACCCTTTACACAGAGGATCCTCTAAAACTCTTTACACAGAGGTTCCTCCTAAAACCCTTTACACAGAGGATCCTGCTAAAACCCTTTACACAGACGATCCTCTAAAAGTCTTTACACAGAGGATCCTCTAAAACCCATTACACAGAGGTTCCTCCTAAAACCCTTAACACAGAGGTTCCTCTAAAACCCTTTACACAGAGGTTCCTCCTAAAACCCTTTACACAGAGGATCCTCTAAAACCCTTTACACAGAGGTTCCTCCTAAAACCCTTTACACAGAGGATCCTCTAAAAGTCTTTACACAGAGGTTCCTCTAAAACCCTTTACACAGAGGTTCCTCTAAAACCCTTTACACAGAGGATCATCTAAAACCCTTTACACAGAGGTTCCTCTAAAACCCTTTACACAGAGGTTCCTCCTAAAACCCTTTACACAGAGGTTCCTCTAAAACCCTTTACACACAGGATCCTCTAAAACCCTTTACACAGAGGATCCTCTAAAACCCTTTACACAGAGGATCCTGCTAAAACCCTTTACACAGAGGATCCTCTAAAACCCTTTACACACAGGATCCTCTAAAACCCTTTACACAGAGGATCCTCTAAAACCCTTTACACAGAGGATCCTGCTAAAACCCTTTACACAGAGGATCCTCTAAAACCCTTTACACAGAGGATCAACTAAAACTCTTTACACAGAAAATCCTCCTCCTAAAACCCTTTACACAGAGGATCCTCCTCCTAAAACCCTTTACACAGAGGATCCTCCTAAAACCCTTTACACAGAGGTTCCTCCTAAAACCCTTTACACAGAGGTTCCTCTAAAACCCTTTACACAGAGGTTCCTCTAAAACCCTTTACACAGAGGTTCCTCTAAAACCCTTTACACAGAGGTTCCCCTAAAACTCTTTACACAGAGTTTCCTTTAAAACCCTTTACACAGAGGTTCCTCTAAAACTCTTTACACAGAGGATCCTCTAAAACTCTTTACACGGAGTATCCTCTAAAACTCTTTACACAGAGGATCCTCTAAAACCTATTACACAGAGGTTCCTCTAAAACCCTTTACACAGAGTTTCCTCTAAAACCCTTTACACAGAGGTTCCTCTAAAACTCTTTACACAGAGTATCCTCTAAAACTCTTTACACAGAGGATCCTCTAAAACTCTTTACACAGAGTATCCTCTAAAACTCTTTACACAGAGGATCCTCTAAAACCCTTTACACAGAGGATCCTCTAAAACTCTTTACACAGAGGTTCCTCTAAAACCCTTTACACAGAGGTTCCTCTAAAACCCTTTACACAGAGGATCCTGCTAAAACCCTTTACACAGAGGTTCCTCTAAAACTCTTTACACAGAGGTTCCTCTAAAACCCTTTACACAGAGGTTCCTCTAAAACCCTTTACACAGAGGATCCTCTAAAACCCTTTACACAGAGGATCCTCCTCCTAAAACCCTTTACACAGAGGATCCTCCTCCTAAAACCATTTACACAGAGGATCCTCCTAAAACCCTTTACACAGAGGTTCCTCTAAAACCCTTTACACAGAGGATCCTCTAAAACCCTTTACACAGAGGTTCCTCCTCCTAAAACCCTTTACACAGAGGATCCTCTAAAACCCTTTACACAGAGGTTCCTCCTCCTAAAACCCTTTACACAGAGGATCCTCCTCCTAAAACCATTTACACAGAGGATCCTCCTAAAACCCTTTACACAGAGGTTCCTCTAAAACCCTTTACACAGAGGTTCCTCTAAAACCCTTTACACAGAGGTTCCTCTAAAACCCTTTACACAGAGGATCCTCTAAAACTCTTTACACAGAGTATCCTCTAAAACCCTTTACACAGAGTTTCCTTTAAAACCCTTTACACAGAGGATCCTCTAAAACTCTTTACACAGAGGATCCTCTAAAACCCTTTACACAGAGGTTCCTCTAAAACCCTTTACACAGAGGATCCTCCTAAAACCCTTTACACAGAGGTACCTCTAAAACCCTTTACACAGAGGATCCTCCTAAAACCCTTTACACAGAGGTACCTCTAAAACCCTTTACACAGAGGTTCCTCCTAAAACCCTTTACACAGAGGTTCCTCTGAAACCCTTTACACAGAGGATCCTCTAAAACTCTTTACACAGAGGTTCCTCCTAAAACCCTTTACACAGAGGATCCTGCTAAAACCCTTTACACAGACGATCCTCTAAAAGTCTTTACACAGAGGATCCTCTAAAACCCATTACACAGAGGTTCCTCCTAAAACCCTTAACATAGAGGTTCCTCTAAAACCCTTTACACAGAGGTTCCTCCTAAAACCCTTTACACAGAGGATCCTCTAAAACCCTTTACACAGAGGTTCCTCCTAAAACCCTTTACACAGAGGATCCTCTAAAAGTCTTTACACAGAGGTTCCTCTAAAACCCTTTACACAGAGGTTCCTCTAAAACCCTTTACACAGAGGATCATCTAAAACCCTTTACACAGAGGTTCCTCTAAAACCCTTTACACAGAGGTTCCTCCTAAAACCCTTTACACAGAGGTTCCTCTAAAACCCTTTACACACAGGATCCTCTAAAACCCTTTACACAGAGGATCCTCTAAAACCCTTTACACAGAGGATCCTGCTAAAACCCTTTACACAGAGGATCCTCTAAAACCCTTTACACACAGGATCCTCTAAAACCCTTTACACAGAGGATCCTCTAAAACCCTTTACACAGAGGATCCTGCTAAAACCCTTTACACAGAGGATCCTCTAAAACCCTTTACACAGAGGATCAACTAAAACTCTTTACACAGAAAATCCTCCTCCTAAAACCCTTTACACAGAGGATCCTCCTAAAACCCTTTACACAGAGGTTCCTCCTAAAACCCTTTACACAGAGGATCCTGCTAAAACCCTTTACACAGACGATCCTCTAAAAGTCTTTACACAGAGGTTCCTCTAA
Organism: Salvelinus alpinus; assembly: GCF_045679555.1. NCBI lineage: Eukaryota > Metazoa > Chordata > Actinopteri > Salmoniformes > Salmonidae > Salvelinus > Salvelinus alpinus. The sequence continues at coordinate 6,008,637 of NC_092088.1, forward strand.
AACCCTTTACACAGAGGTTCCTCTAAAACCCTTTACACAGAGGTTCCTCTAAAACCCTTTACACAGAGGTTCCTCTAAAACTCTTTACACGGAGTTTCCTTTAAAACCCTTTACACAGAGGTTCCTCTAAAACCCTTTACACAGAGGATCCTCTAAAACTCTTTACACAGAGTATCCTCTAAAACTCTTTACACAGAGGATCCTCTAAAACCCTTTACACAGAGGTTCCTCTAAAACCCTTTACACAGAGTTTCCTCTAAAACCGTTTACACAGAGGTTCCTCTAAAACTCTTTACACAGAGTATCCTCTAAAACTCTTTACACAGAGGATCCTCTAAAACTCTTTACACAGAGTATCCTCTAAAACTCTTTACACAGAGGATCCTCTAAAACCCTTTACACAGAGGATCCTCTAAAACTCTTTACACAGAGGTTCCTCTAAAACCCTTTACACAGAGGTTCCTCTAAAACCCTTTACACAGAGGATCCTGCTAAAACCCTTTACACAGAGGTTCCTCTAAAACTCTTTACACAGAGGTTCCTCTAAAACCCTTTACACAGAGGTTCCTCTAAAACCCTTTACACAGAGGATCCTGCTAAAACCCTTTACACAGAGGATCCTCCTCCTAAAACCCTTTACACAGAGGATCCTCCTCCTAAAACCATTTACACAGAGGATCCTCCTAAAACCCTTTACACAGAGGTTCCTCTAAAACCCTTTACACAGAGGATCCTCTAAAACCCTTTACACAGAGGATCCTCCTCCTAAAACCCTTTACACAGAGGATCCTCCTCCTAAAACCATTTACACAGAGGATCCTCCTAAAACCCTTTACACAGAGGTTCCTCTAAAACCCTTTACACAGAGGTTCCTCTAAAACCCTTTACACAGAGGTTCCTCTAAAACCCTTTACACAGAGGATCCTCTAAAACTCTTTACACAGAGTATCCTCTAAAACCCTTTACACAGAGTTTCCTTTAAAACCCTTTACACAGAGGATCCTCTAAAACTCTTTACACAGAGAATCCTCTAAAACCCTTTACACAGAGGTTCCTCTAAAACCCTTTACACAGAGGATCCTCCTAAAACCTATTACACAGAGGTACCTCTAAAACCCTTTACACAGAGGATCCTCCTAAAACCCTTTACACAGAGGTACCTCTAAAACCCTTTACACAGAGGTTCCTCCTAAAACCCTTTACACAGAGGTTCCTCTGAAACCCTTTACACAGAGGATCCTCTAAAACTCTTTACACAGAGGTTCCTCCTAAAACCCTTTACACAGAGGATCCTGCTAAAACCCTTTACACAGACGATCCTCTAAAAGTCTTTACACAGAGGATCCTCTAAAACCCATTACACAGAGGTTCCTCTAAAACTCTTTACAGAGAGGATCCTCTAAAACTCTTTACAGAGAGGTTCCTCCTAAAACCCTTTACACAGAGGATCCTCTAAAACCCTTTACACAGATGTTCCTCCTAAAACCCTTTACACAGAGGATCCTCTAAAAGTCTTTACACAGAGGTTCCTCTAAAACCCTTTACACAGAGGTTCCTCTAAAACCCTTTACACAGAGGATCATCTAAAACCCTTTACACAGAGGTTCCTCTAAAACCCTTTACACAGAGGTTCCTCCTAAAACCCTTTACACAGAGGTTCCTCTAAAACCCTTTACACACAGGATCCTCTAAAACCCTTTACACAGAGGATCCTCTAAAACCCTTTACACAGAGGATCCTGCTAAAACCCTTTACACAGAGGATCCTCTAAAACCCTTTACACACAGGATCCTCTAAAACCCTTTACACAGAGGATCCTCTAAAACCCTTTACACAGAGGATCCTGCTAAAACCCTTTACACAGAGGATCCTCTAAAACCCTTTACACAGAGGATCAACTAAAACTCTTTACACAGAGGATCCTCCTCCTAAAACCCTTTACACAGAGGATCCTCCTCCTAAAACCCTTTACACAGAGGATCCTCTAAAACCCTTTACACAGAGGTTCCTCTAAAACCCTTTACACAGAGGATCCTCGAACCTTTTAGAATTACTTCCGGCACCGACAGAGATGGCCGACTCATTTCGCGTTCCTAGGAAAATATGCAGTCTTTAGTTTTTTTACGTGTTATTTATTACATTGGTACCCCAGGCAATCTTAGGTTTTATTACATACAGTCGGGAGGAACTATTGGATATAAGAGCAACGTCAACTCACCAACGTTACGACCAGGAATACAACTTTCCCGAAGCGGATCCTCTGTTTTGCCTTCCACCCAATACAATGGATCTGATCCCAGCCGGCGACCCAAAACAACCAATGTAAAGGGAGTGTGTCAGGCAGGTGACAGAGAAGAGCACAGCGGTCCACATAGCTGTTGAGGTCTTGAATGCGGATTTAATGCACACACACTTTAGGAATTTGGCAGCAGAAATATGTAATGAAACATAAATTGAGTGTTTTAGTTCAGCATCACTGTGGAAACGTCCATAATGACAAAGTCCCCTGTCAGCTCAATAACACCAGTACTGCTTGTCAGCTCAATAACACCAGTACAGCCCCTGTGAGCTCAATAACACCAGTACAGCCTGTCAGCTCAATAACACCAGTACAGCCTGTCAGCTCAATAACACCAGTACAGCCTGTCAGCTCAATAACACCAGTACAACCCCTGTGAGCTCAATAACACCAGTACAGCCTGTCAGCTCAATAACACCAGTACAGCCCCTGTCAGCTCAATAACACCAGTACAGCCTGTCAGCTCAATAACACCAGTACAGCCTGTCAGCTCAATAACACCAGTACAACATCTGTCAGCTCAATAACACCAGTACAACATCTGTCAGCTCAATAACACCAGTACAGACTGTCAGCTCAATAACACCAGTACAGCCTATCAGCTCAATAACACCAGTACAGCCTGTCAGCTCAATAACACCAGTACAGCCCCTGTCAGCTCAATAACACCAGTACAGCCTGTCAGCTCAATAACACCAGTACAGCCTATCAGCTCAATAACACCAGTACAGCCCCTGTCAGCTCAATAACACCAGTACAGCCTGTCAGCTCAATAACACCAGTACAACATCTGTCAGCTCAATAACACCAGTACAACATCTGTCAGCTCAATAACACCAGTACAGACTGTCAGCTCAATAACACCAGTACAGCCTATCAGCTCAATAACACCAGTACAGCCTGTCAGCTCAATAACACCAGTACAGCCCCTGTCAGCTCAATAACACCAGTACAGCCCCTGTCAGCTCAATAACACCAGTACAGCCTGTCAGCTCAATAACACCAGTACAGCCCCTGTCAGCTCAATAACACCAGTACAGCCCCTGTCAGCTCAATAACACCAGTACAGCCTACCAGCTCAATAACACCAGTACAGCCTGTCAGCTCAGTAACACCAGTACAGCCCCCGTCAGCTCAATAACACCAGTACAGCCCCTGTCAGCTCAATAACACCAGTACAGCCTGTCAGCTCAATAACACCAGTACAGCCTGTCAGCTCAATAACACCAGTACAGCCTATCAGCTCAATAACACCAGTACAGCCCCTGTCAGCTCAATAACACCAGTACAGCCTGTCAGCTCAATAACACCAGTACAGCCTCTGTCAGCTCAATAACACCAGTACAGCCCCTGTCAGCTCAATAACACCAGTACAGCCTGTCAGCTCAACAACACCAGTACAGCCCCTTGCAGCTCAATAACACCAGTACAGCCCCTGTCAGCTCAATAACACCAGTACAGCATGTCAGCTCAATAACACCAGTACAGCCTGTCAGCTCAATAACACCAGTACAGCCTGTCAGCTCAATAACACCAGTACAGCCCCTGTCAGCTCAATAACACCAGTACAGCATGTCAGCTCAACAACACCAGTACAGCCCCTTGCAGCTCAACAACACCAGTACAGCCCCTTGCAGCTCAATAACACCAGTACAGCCCCTGTCAGCTCAATAACACCAGTACAGCCCCTGTCAGCTCAATAACACCAGTACAGCCCCTGTCAGCTCAATACGCTTGAATCCAATGCTGTATACATTCATTCAAGATGAGCAGCTGCAACACTGTACTGACTGTGTGTACCATACTAGTGTATGGCAACACTGTACTGACTGTGTGTAGTACTGTGGAAGTACTGCAGTATCACTGAGTTGTAGATTCTAGTACAGTGTAGTATTATATGACATGTTATTAAGAGGGACAGGTGTAACGGATGTGAAATGGCTAGCTAGTTAGCGGGTACGCGCTAGTAGCATTTCAATCATTTACGTCACTTGCTCTGAAACCTAGATGTAGGGTTTCGCCTTGCTCTGCAAGGGCCGCGGCTTTTGTGGAGCGATGGGTAACGATGCTTCGTGGGCGACCGTTGTTGATGTGTGCAGAGGGTCCCTGGTTCGCGTCGGGGCGAGGGGACGGTTTAAAGTTATACTGTTACACAGGGAAATCAATACACCAACACCCTCACTAATGGACCACAAAAACAACTGTAGTAACACATCCTGTAACGTGCTGTTTCTATTGGTTCAACCTTTGTATCAGCATCACATCCTGTAACGTGCTGTTTCTATTGGTTCAACCTTTGGGATCAGCTCCACATCCTGTAACGTGCTGTTTCTATTGGTTCAACCTTTGGGATCAGCTCCACATCCTGTAACGTGCTGTTTCTATTGGTTCAACCTTTGGGATCAGCTCCACATCCTGTAACGTGCTGTTTCTATTGGTTCAACCTTTGGGATCAGCTCCACATCCTGTAACGTGCTGTTTCTATTGGTTCAACCTTTGGGATCAGCTCCACATCCTGTAACGTGCTGTTTCTATTGGTTCAACCTTTGGGATCAGCTCCACATCCTGTAACGTGCTGTTTCTATTGGTTCAACCTTTGGGATCAGCTCCACATCCTGTAACGTGCTGTTTCTATTGGTTCAACCTTTGGGATCAGCTCCACATCCTGTAACGTGCTGTTTCTATTGGTTCAACCTTTGGGATCAGCTCCACATCCTGTAACGTGCTGTTTCTATTGGTTCAACCTTTGGGATCAGCTCCACATCCTGTAACGTGCTGTTTCTATTGGTTCAACCTTTGGGATCAGCTCCACATCCTGTAACGTGCTGTTTCTATTGGTTCAACCTTTGGGATCAGCTCCACATCCTGTAACGTGCTGTTTCTATTGGTTCAACCTTTGGGATCAGCTCCACATCCTGTAACGTGCTGTTTCTATTGGTTCAACCTTTGGGATCAGCTCCACATCCTGTAACGTGCTGTTTCTATTGGTTCAACCTTTGGGATCAGCTCCACATCCTGTAACGTGCTGTTTCTATTGGTTCAACCTTTGGGATCAGCTCCACATCCTGTAACGTGCTGTTTCTATTGGTTCAACCTTTAGATCAGCTCCACATCCTGTAACGTGCTGTTTCTATTGGTTCAACCTTTGGGATCAGCTCCACATCCTGTAACGTGCTGTTTCTATTGGTTCAACCTTTGGATCAGCAACACATCCTGTAACGTGCTGTTTCTATTGGTTCAACCTTTGGGATCAGCTCCACATCCTGTAACGTGCTGTTTCTATTGGTTCAACCTTTGGGATCAGCTCCACATCCTGTAACGTGCTGTTTCTATTGGTTCAACCTTTAGATCAGCTCCACATCCTGTAACGTGCTGTTTCTATTGGTTCAACCTTTGGGATCAGCTCCACATCCTGTAACGTGCTGTTTCTATTGGTTCAACCTTTGGATCAGCAACACATCCTGTAACGTGCTGATTCAACACAGCACAGTGAAAAATACAATATCTACAATTCATTTGAAATACAATTTTTATATATACAGTGGGGAGAACAAGTATTTGATACACTGCCGATTTTGCAGGTTTTCCTACTTACAAAGCATGTAGAGGTCTGTAATTTTTATAATAGGTACACTTCAACTGTGAGAGACGGAATCTAAAACAAAAATCCAGAAAATCACATTGTATGATTTTTAAGTAATTAATTTGCATTTTATTGCATGACATAAGTATTTGATCACCTACCAACCAGTAAGAATTCCGGCTCTCACAGACCTGTTAGTTTTTCTTTAAGAAGCCCTCCTGTTCTCCACTCATTACCTGTATTAACTGCACCTGTTTGAACTCGTTACCTGTATAAAAGACACCTGTCCACAACCTCAATCAAACAGACTCCAACCTCTCCACAATGGCCAAGACCAGAGAGCTGTGTAAGGATATCAGGGTTAAATTGTAGACCTGCACAAGGCTGGGATGGGCTACAGGACAATAGGCAAGCAGCTTGGTGAGAAGGCAACAACTGTTGGCGCAATTATTAGAAAATGGAAGAAGTTCAAGATGATGGTCAATCACCCTCGGTCTGGGGCTCCATGCAAGATCTCACCTCGTGGGGCATCAATGATCATGAGGAAGGTGAGGGATCAGCCAGAACTACACGGCAGGACCTGGTCAATGACCTGAAGAGAGCTGGGACCACAGTCTCAAAGAAAACCATTAGTAACACACTACGCCGTCATGGATTAAAATCCTGCAGCGCACGCAAGGTCCCCCTGCTCAAGCCAGCGCATGTCCAGGCCCGTCTGAAGTTTGCCAATGACCATCTGGATGATCCAGAGGAGGAATGGGAGAAGGTCATGTGGTCTGTTGAGACAAAAATAGAGCTTTTTGGTCTAAACTCCACTCGCCGTGTTTGGAGGAAGAAGAAGGATGAGTACAACCCCAAGATCACCATCCCAACCGTGAAGCATGGAGGTGGAAACATCATTCTTTGGGGATGCTTTTCTGTAAAGGGGACAGGACGACTGCACCGTATTGAGGGGAGGATGGATGGGGCCATGTATCGCGAGATCTTGGCCAACAACCTCCTTCCCTCAGTAAGAGCATTGAAGATGGGTCGTGGCTGGGTCTTCCAGCATGACAACGACCCGAAACACACAGCCAGGGCAACTAAGGAGTGGCTCCATAAGAAGCATCTCAAGGTCCTGGAGTGGCCTAGCCAGTCTCCAGACCTGAACCCAATAGAAAATCTTTGGAGGGAGCTGAAAGTCCGTATTGCCCAGCGACAGCCCCGAAACCTGAAGGATCTGGAGAAGGTCTGTATGGAGGAGTGGGCCAAAGTCCCTGCTGCAGTGTGTGCAAACCTGGTCAAGAACTACAGGAAACGTATGATCTCTGTAATTGCAAACAAAGGTTTCTGTACCAAATATTAAGTTCTGCTTTTCTGATGTATCAAATACTTATGTCATGCAATAAAATGCAAATTAATTACTTAAAAATCATACAATGTGATTTTCTGGATTTTTGTTTTAGATTCCGTCTCTCACAGTTGAAGTGTACCTATGATAAAAATTACAGACCTCTACATGCTTTGTAAGTAGGAAAACCTGCAAAATCGGCAGTGTATCAAATACTTGTTCTCCCCACTGTATATATACTAGTAATAGTGATAATGTTAAGAATAACGCTTCACATTTCATAATTAAGGTATAAGACAATGTGTTGCTAAGTAACAAAATATATATTACATCCTAATTGAGAATCATCTCTTACAGGTGAGTTCTAATTGACGTGTAGGACTTTGCAGCACTTTGCATCACTTTGTGGCGCTTTTCAGTAAAAACAATCAATGAGCTCTAGGCCAATGTTCTACAACCTTGCTCTCCTCACTGTGTCACAACAAGAATAGGTAAACTATCGACATAGAGCTGAGATCTCGTCAACGAAGGGAAGATAAACCATATGGAAAGTGTGTTGAAGGTTAATTGAGAATTTGACGGCAACCCTTGGACAGCACCACCTCTCTCTAGAACTCTATTTTGATGGCTCTCCTGGCTGAAGCTTGAAGGGTTTGGGCTAACACTAACCCCTATATGTTATGTTGTGATGGCTCGCCTGGCTGAAGCTTGTTTTGTTTTGTTCCAAGATAAATAACGAAGCATGTTAGAGGAATTAGGTTCAAACTCTGTGTAGTTCTAATAATAATAACAATAACAATAATAATAATAACAATAGCAATAATAATACTTATTATAATTATAATAACAATATAAATACTTATATTCATTAAAATAATTAGAATAACAATAGCAATAATAATAATAACAATAACAGTAACAATAGCAATAATAATAATGATAATAATGTAATAGCCCCATCTAGTGGTAATATATTGATATTGCAGTGACAATGTTTTTCACGTCTCCAATTTCCAATGATCTGCTTGTCAACCCTTGATCGGTTTAAACAGTAGCAAGTCTTTGATCAAGAATAGGCCACTGTACTAGTCTGGTCCATCCGAAAGCTTGGCTTACCATTGTTAGTGGTTTCAAATAAATATCCCCAAACACCAATAACTTTCATGTAACTGTATGTGAATATGTATGTGTGTCTTGACTGTTGACCACATCCCTTATCCTCTCCTCATGAACTTGCACTTTTGTAATTCCCTATTTCTTCTAAACTACATTTTTTTTAAATGAAATTAATATTCCACACATTGTAATTTGATTTTCAACATTGCAGAAGCATTTTTTTTTTTTTTTTTTTTATAAACTTAAGTTTACAATTTCAAAACATTACAAATCAAACCTCCTCCAAGTTTGATTGTATGGTGTTATTTTTCTTTGGTCGTTGGTAAACATAGGAAGACCCCACTGCTGAACGAGACATAAGAAAGCCTGATTGAACAAAAAAAAAACACCTAAAACAAACCGAAATTCTGGGAAAATGTTGAGGGGGAAGGGTTGCTAACTCTGAGTTGTTTTGCTGCCTCTGGTACTGGGGGGGCCTTGAACATGTTTTAACCATCACAACAATCTGCCGATTATCAGGGGTTGATGGAGGTCCAATGTTCAACCCCAGTCTCCAAAAAAACTAGGTCTCCATTGAAGGTTGGAGGGGTCTTCCCAGGAGGACAACGACCTCAAACACACATCAAACAAGAACCCTGGAATGGCTCAAAGAAGGAAGCTTGGACTGTTCTGGAGTGACGAAGAACCTACGGTGAGATCTGAAAACGGCAGTTGGTGGAGGACACCCCTCAAACATTGAAGAATTCGAGCAGGTTACAGCTGACGAGTCAAATTGACTGTAGAAAGGTGCAGGAAGCTCGTTGACGGCTACCAGAAGCGTTTGTCAGCAGTTACCTTGGCAACCAAGTACTAGCTCTGGGGTGCCAATAATTTAGTCCATTCCATTTGTCTTTATTTTCTAAATAAAAACAGTAAACTTAAGTTTACAAAAATACAATTGGTTCCGCAATGTTGAAAATCTAATAACAAAACAAAGTCTGGAATGTTTTTCATTTTTAACTGATTTGAGAAGAAATAGACTTATTTAAGAAAAGTGAAATGTTGGCAATATAAACCTGTAATTAAAATAATAAAACAATGGATTGATCATCTGTTGCAGGCTGAATATCAATGTTGTGAAGACATTGAAGTCTAATATTTTTCTGTAAAATATAAATTATTGTTTCAAGGACTTATCAATTGGTGAACCTTGATTTCAGTTCGGACACAAAAAAAATGTTTTTATAGTGGTTGAATTACACTGTCTGTTTAAATGGTGAGAGACAGACAAATCAAATCAAATGTTATTGGTCACATACACATGGTTAGCAGATGTTATTGGTCACATACACATGGTTAGCAGATGTTATTGGTCACATACACATGGTTAGCAGATGTTATTGCGAGTGTAGCGAAATGCTTCTAGATCTGACAGTGCAGCAGTATCTAACAGGTAATATCTAACAATTCCACAACAAAACCTAATACACACAATCTAGTAAAGGAATGGGATGAGAATATATAAGTATAAAACACATGAATGAGCAGTGACAGTGGGTTAGGGTAGGAAACAGACAGTGGGTTAGGGTAGGAAACAGACAGTGGGTTAGGGTAGGAAACAGACAGACAGTGGGTTAGGGTATGAAACAGACAGACAGTGGGTTAGGGTATGAAACAGACAGACAGTGGGTTAGGGTATGAAACAGACAGACAGTGGGTTAGGGTAGGAAACAGACAGTGGGTTAGGGTAGGAAACAGACAGTGGATTAGGGTATGAAACAGACAGTGGGTTAGGGTATGAAACAGACAGACAGTGGGTTAGGGTAGGAAACAGACAGTGGGTTAGGGTATGAAACAGACAGACAGTGGGTTAGGGTAGGAACAGACAGACAGTGGGTTAGGGTATGAAACAGACAGACAGTGGGTTAGGGTATGAAACAGACAGACAGTGGGTTAGGGTATGAAACAGACAGACAGTGGGTTAGGGTATGAAACAGACAGTGGGTTAGGGTATGAAACAGACAGTGGGTTAGGGTATGAAACAGACAGTGGGTTAGGGTAGGAAACAGACAGTGGATTAGGGTATGAAACAGACAGTGGGTTAGGGTATGAAACAGACAGTGGGTTAGGGTATGAAACAGACAGACAGTGGGTTAGGGTAGGAAACAGACAGTGGGTTAGGGTATGAAACAGACAGTGGGTTAGGGTATGAAACAGAGAGACAGTGGGTTAGGGTAGGAAACAGACAGACAGTGGGTTAGGGTAGGAAACAGCCAGTTGGTTAAGGTAGGAAACAGACAGACAGTGGGTTAGGGTATGAAACAGACAGTGGGTTAGGGTAGGAAACAGACAGTGGATTAGGGTATGAAACAGACAGTGGGTTAGGGTAGAAAACAGACAGTGGGTTAGGGTATGAAACAGACAGTGGGATAGGGTATGAAACAGACAGACAGTGGGTTAGGGTAGGAAACAGAGAGACAGTGGGTTAGGGTAGGAAACAGACAGACAGTGGGTTAGGGTAGGAAACAGACAGTGGGTTAGGGTATGAAACAGACAGTGGGTTAGGGTAGAAAACAGACAGTGGGTTAGGGTAGGAAACAGACAGTGGGTTAGGGTAGAAAACAGACAGTGGGTTAGGGTATGAAACAGACAGTGGGTTAGGGTATGAAACAGAGAGACAGTGGGTTAGGGTAGGAAACAGACAGACAGTGGGTTAGGGTAGGAAACAGACAGTGGGTTAGGGTATGAAACAGACAGTGGATTAGGGTATGAAACAGACAGTGGGTTAGGGTAGGAAACAGACAGACAGTGGGTTAGGGTATGAAACAGACAGACAGTGGGTTAGGGTAGGAAACAGACAGACAGTGGGTTAGGGTAGGAAACAGACAGTGGGTTAGGGTAGGAAACAGACAGACAGTGGGTTAGGGTAGGAAACAGACAGTGGGTTAGGGTAGGAAACAGACAGACAGTGGGTTAGGGTATGAAACAGACAGTGGGTTAGGGTAGGAAACAGACAGTGGGTTAGGGTATGAAACAGACAGACAGTGGGTTAGGGTAGGAAACAGACAGACAGTGGGTTAGGGTATGAAACAGACAGACAGTGGGTTAGGGTAGGAAACAGACAGACAGTGGGTTAGGGTATGAAACAGACAGTGGGTTAGGGTAGAAAACAGACAGTGGGTTAGGGTATGAAACAGACAGTGGGTTAGGGTATGAAACAGACAGTGGGTTAGGGTAGAAAACAGACAGTGGGTTAGGGTAGGAAACAGACAGACAGTGGGTTAGGGTATGAAACAGACAGTGGGTTAGGGTATGAAACAGACAGTGGGTTAGGGTATGAAACAGAGAGACCGTGCGTTAGGGTATGAAACAGAGAGAGTTAGAGGATGGGTAGCAGTTACATCGTCCCTTACTGAAGTCAGGTTTCTGTTGCTATGGCAAAGCACCACTTTTTAGTAGATCAGACGACGTTCTGGGTACTGCGGCACCCACTGATACTCTCTGAAGACCCAAACACAAACCTCACTTAGAAATAAAGACACCCCTCCCAGGTAAACGTAATGTGTGCAAGTGGTGGAAACATGTTTTTTATGACAATCATTGTTATGAAAAATGTGGATTTAAAAATGTTGTTAGGAAATAGAGATGCTTAAGGTGTTTCCCTTCTATCCAGTGGCTGGTCTGATCTTCATGGTAATTCTTTTCAGGGAGTATGTGAAGTCTTTCCATGTTCTCCAGTTGATGCCAACACCGTAGGCCGACTCCCCCCACGCGTATATCCCATTGGGATTAGTAAAATGGCAGTTGGTGTACCAAAATCCACCGTAGTACATCTGGCCACAGTTGTTGTCGTTAAGGTCCTGGTCTTTATCTAACGTTGTAAATTTCTGACCACTGTGATGAGTCATGGAATCTCCTGAGGATAAGAAGAGAGATGTCTGACCACTGTGATGTCATAGAATCTCCTGAGGATAAGAACAGATATTTCTGACCACTGTGATGTCATAGAATCTCCTGAGGATAAGAACAGATATTTCTGACCACTGTGATGTCATGGAATCTCCTGAGGATAAGAACAGATATTTCTGACCACTGTGATGTCATGGAATCTCCTGAGGATAAGAACAGATATTTCTGACCACTGTGATGTCATAGAATCTCCTGAGGATAAGAACAGATATTTCTGACCACTGTGATGTCATGGAATCTCCTGAGGATAAGAACAGTTATTTCTGACCACTGTGATGTCATAGAATCTCCTGAGGATAAGAACAGAGATGTCTGACCACTGTGATGTCATAGAATCTCCTGAGGATAAGAACAGAGATGTCTGACCACTGTGATGTCATAGAATCTCCTGAGGATAAGAACAGATATTTCTGACCACTGTGATGTCATGGAATCTCCTGAGGATAAGAAGAGAGATGTCTGACCACTGTGATGTCATAGAATCTCCTGAGGATAAGAACAGATATTTCTGACCACTGTGATGTCATGGAATCTCCTGAGGATAAGAAGAGAGATGTCTGACCACTGTGATGTCATAGAATCTCCTGAGGATAAGAAGAGAAATGTCTGACCACTGTGATGTCATGGAATCTCCTGAGGATAAGAACAGATATTTCTGACCACTGTGATGTCATGGAATCTCCTGAGGATAAGAACAGATATTTCTGACCACTGTGATGTCATAGAATCTCCTGAGGATAAGAAGAGAGATGTCTGACCACTGTGATGTCATAGAATCTCCTGAGGATAAGAACAGAGATGTCTGACCACTGTGATGTCATAGAATCTCCTGAGGATACGAACTGAGATGTCTGACTACTGTGATGAGTCATAGAATCTCCTGAGGATAAGAACAGATATTTCTGACCACTGTGATGTCATAGAATCTCCTGAGGATAAGAAGAGAGATGTCTGACCACTGTGATGTCATAGAATCTCCTGAGGATAAGAACAGAGATGTCTGACCACTGTGATGTCATAGAATCTCCTGAGGATAAGAACAGAGATGTCTGACCACTGTGATGTCATAGAATCTCCTGAGGATAAGAACAGAGATGTCTGACCACTGTGATGTCATAGAATCTCCTGAGGATAAGAAGAGAGATGTCTGACCACTGTGATGTCATAGAATCTCCTGAGGATAAGAACAGAGATGTCTGACCACTGTGATGTCATGGAATCTCCTGAGGATAAGAACTGAGATGTCTGACCACTGTGATGTCATATAATCTCCTGAGGATAAGAAGAGAGATGTCTGACCACTGTGATGTCATAGAATCTCCTGAGGATAAGAACTGAGATGTCTGACCACTGTGATGAGTCATAGAATCTCCTGAGGATAAGAACAGATATTTCTGACCACTGTGATGTCATAGAATCTCCTGAGGATAAGAAGAGAGATGTCTGACCACTGTGATGTCATAGAATCTCCTGAGGATAAGAACAGATATTTCTGACCACTGTGATGTCATGGAATCTCCTGAGGATAAGAACAGATATTTCTGACCACTGTGATGTCATAGAATCACCTGAGGATAAGAACAGAGATGTCTGACCACTGTGATGTCATAGAATCTCCTGAGGATAAGAACAGATATTTCTGACCACTGTGATGTCATAGAAACTCCTGAGGATAAGAAGAGAGATGTCTGACCACTGTGATGTCATAGAATCTCCTGAGGATAAAAACAGAGATGTCTGACCACTGTGATGTCATAGAATCTCCTGAGGATAAGAAGAGAGATGTCTGACCACTGTGATGTCATAGAATCTCCTGAGGATAAGAACAGAGATGTCTGACCACTGTGATGTCATAGAATCTCCTGAGGATAAGAACAGAGATGTCTGACCACTGTGATGTCATAGAATCTCCTGAGGATAAGAAGAGAGATGTCTGACCACTGTGATGTCATAGAATCTCCTGAGGATAAGAACACAGATGTCTGACCACTGTGATGTCATGGAATCTCCTGAGAATAAGAACTGAGATGTCTGACCACTGTGATGTCATAGAATCTCCTGAGGATAAGAAGAGAGATGTCTGACCACTGTGATGTCATAGAATCTCCTGAGGATAAGAACAGATATTTCTGACCACTGTGATGTCATAGAATCTCCTGAGGATAAGAACAGATATTTCTGACCACTGTGATGTCATGGAATCTCCTGAGGATAAGAACAGATATTTCTGACCACTGTGATGTCATGGAATCTCCTGAGGATAAGAACAGAGATGTCTGACCACTGTGATGTCATAGAATCTCCCGAGGATAAGAACAGAGAACACAGCCCAGCAACACAAGGAAAGGGCTCTAGATAACCTAATGATAACACTTCCACTGGCAAATCTTCAGTTATGAATCCTTAATGACAGATTTTATTGGACTGTTTTTCTTCAGAATTTGTTTCTGGTTCTATATTCTGGTTCTATATTCTTGGAACTTTTTCTTTGAATTTTTTATCTTGGACAATATAAGTTGTCACCCACCTGCTCCTCCATCTTTGAATGAACCCAGCTTTAGTGTGTACCCTTCAGCCTCTGGTCCAACAGAGAAGGTGGAGTACTGAGCATAGACCTTCTTCCCCTCAAAGTCCTCCATGTCCACCCTCAGCTCATAGGTCTTTTTCATAGTCAGAAGATGCATCGTCTCCAGTCCTGGAGAATAGTACCAGCATAGAAGCACACCGTGTTGTTGGAATACAACGACAAATGAACTTACATGAATTAGGGATAAACAGGATGAGCTCATTCTCTGAAACCGGGTTCTAAGAGGAGAATGTTCTGGAGGCTAGACATTTAATCAGTTCTTACCCAGCCAGTACTCTCCAGCTGCGCTCCCAAACCCACTCTTGTACTCATTCCACTTCCTGTGGAAGTTCACTGATCCATCCTGTCTGTTCTGAATCACCTGATTAAGAGAGAGATATTGTTTAATGTATTGACTGGTTTTAATAGGAAATCAGTTATTTTGTGTAAAGAATGAAGAAGAAGGTAACACAGTGAAAATACAGAAAAACAAGTAACTGTATTTTTACTGCTGAATAATGGTATTATTGCTGTAAAGTGACAGTATGCTGCTGTATTCAGATGACTTGGGACTCAACCTCACATGGGATATGACTTGGGACTCATCCTCACATGGGATATGAGTTGGGACTCATCCTCACATGGGATATGAGTTGGGACTCATCCTCATGTGGGAAATGACTTGGGACTCAACATCACATGGGATATGAGTTGGGACTCAACCTCACATGGGATATGAGTTGGGACTCAACCTCACATGGGATATGAGTTGGGACTCAACATCACATGGGATATGACTTGGGACTCAACCTCACATGGGATATGACTTGGGACTCAACATCACATGGGATATGACTTGGGACTCAACATCACATGGGATATGAGTTGTGACTCAACATCACATGGGATATGAGTTGTGACTCAACCTCACATGGGATATGAGTTGTGACTCAACCTCACATGGGATATGAGTTGGGACTCAACATCACATGGGATATGACTTGGGACTCAACATCACATGGGATATGACTTGGGACTCAACATCACATGGGATATGAGTTGTGACTCATCCTCACATGGGATATGAGTTGGGACTCAACCTCACATGGGATATGAGTTGACTCAACCTCACGTGGGATATGAGTTGGGACTCAACCTCACATGGGAAATGACTTGGGACTCAACCTCACATGGGATATGAGTTGGGACTCAACATCACATGGGATATGACTTGGGACTCATCCTCACATGGGAAATGACTTGGGACTCAACATCACATGGGAAATGAGTTGGGACTCAACCTCACATGGGAAATGACTTGGGACTCATCCTCACATGGGAAATGACTTGGGACTCAACCTCACATGGGAAATGACTTGGGACTCAACCTCACATGGGAAATGACTTGGGACTCAACCTCACATGGGAAATGACTTGGGACTCAACCTCACATGGGATATGAGTTGGAACTCAACCTCACATGGGAAATGAGTTGGGACTCAACCTCACATGGGATATGAGTTGGGACTCATCCTCACATGGGATATGACTTGGGACTCATCCTCTCGTGGGATATGACTTGGGACTCATCCTCTCGTGGGATATGAGTTGAGACTAAACTTCTCGTGGCATATGACTTGGGACTCATCCTCACATGGGATATGACTTGGGACTCATCCTCTCGTGGGATATGACTTGGGACTCATCCTCTCGTGGGATATGACTTGGGACTCATCCTCTCGTGGGATATGACTTGGGACTCATCCTCTCGTGGGACATGAACTCATAACCTCTTGGCTGCCAGTGACCTGAGTTTCCTGCTACACCACCAGGTGTGTTAATGGTAGCGATTGGCCACAGTCTTTTTTACCAAGAATACATTTATGAACTTTGCTAAAAGTTGCAGTCAAAACACAGTAAATATACAACAACTTACTGTATTTTTTCTGTATCTGAATTAATATAAAATGACAATATGCTGCTGTATTCTGATTACAGTACACACTTGTAAATGATGACAATGCGTAAGTTACTGTAATATTACAGTATAAGTATGACAGAAAAATCTTCACTCCTTCACTATGAATACACTTGGGACTCAACCACACCTGGGAAATGACTTGGGACTCAACCTCACCTGGAAGTTGGACTGGAAACCTCTTGGTTACCAGAGACCTGAATATCCTGCTATGTCACCTGATGGGCATACTACGATTGAAGCTAGATCTAGTCAGGGTTTTCTAAAGCTAGCCAGCTTCAGTTAGCTTCACATTCTAGCTCAGGCTTCGTCTGTACTAAGACGATAGATATTGCTTGTCCGCATGAAGCTAACTCTAGCGGTTTTGTTAACTGCGTGTGCATGTCACACGTTGCTAGTCGAACACCGAACTCTTCATTGAGACAATGTTGAAACGTCAATCCATGGGCGACACATTTTAATTTGTGCCGAAATCAAACATTTAAGAAAAGTTATCTTGCTAATTCAACAGGCTACGGTGTGAAATAGAGTCATCTTTATTTTATTACTTATCGTCAATGCTGTTGTTGGTGTGCTTATCAATACGCAACACCTTTTTCCCCTTCACTCCTATCAATAAAATCATTGTATTAAAGTCATAGACACTTTTTACTGTGTTTGAAGTTTCAAATGCATTCTGTCATCACTAAATGGGTAACGTGATAGTTATTGTAACATTACTATAAAAAAAATGATTTAATCAGTCGTCTTCCTCAAATTAAGGGGATGCCGACGCAATCTTTGCGAGACGGAGGAAATCTGATTTCATTGGTGCTCAACTCGCTGCTCCGACACTTCAATCGGGATAAAACGGTGTTCGCCGTGAGTCAGGCTGCCCAGGAACCGGTTAGTTCTGAAGGTTTCGTTGACGTATTAATGTAACTGGCTAAAAGGTGAGCTACTTTCGTGGTACGTACTGAATAATGCTGCTTCCTCAAGGGGTCTTTAGGAAGGGTGATGGTTCTATGTGGATCCATACAGACCCAAATTATCTGTTAAGCCAGCCATTCAATGGTTCTTTGCAGTTGAAAATAAGGATTCCGTCCTCGTTTAGTGATAATTAAAATGTGGGGCAGCTGTTAATTAGAATATTTTGGGTTGTGGTTTGCTCACAGCTCTTTTTTGAGGCAAACGTGAGGGAGAATGTCATTCCACTTTATCTAATGTGTTGTGTTATGCCATTACATTTAATACAGTGAGCTCCAAAAGTATTGGGATGGTGACCCATTGTTTGATGTTTTGGCTCTGTCATCACTTTGGATTTGAAATTATACAATGACTATGAGGTTAAAGTGCAGGACTGGTATTTATATTTGGGTGAATTGTTTAGAAATCACAGCACTTTTTGTACATAGTCCCCCCATTTTAGAGGACCAAAAGTATTGGGACAAATTCACTTATATGTGTATTACAGTAGTCAAACGTTTAGCATTGAAAGTATGATATTTGTGCGTCTGTTACGTTTTCACTCATCATTATTCCAGATTTATTCCGGATTATCTGTAATCACGGTAGAATCCACATTAATGTAGAAGTGTTTAGAAAAGTATTCTATTCTTATTTACGATAAAAGTGACTCCAAAATGACACAATACAATTACCAATCATTTCTATTGGCCACAAAATAATCTGAAACACAACCAAAACAAACAGCAAATACATCCAACAACTTTGTCAAATCACAAGCTTGTTGAAGTCATTGCGTACTAGGAATATGGGAGCAAATACTTTACTTTTTACTACTTAAATACACATATCAGTGAATGTATCTCGATACTTTTGGTTCCCTGAAATGGGGGTACTATGTAAAACGGTTCACCTGATATGGATGAAAATACACTCAAATTAAAGCTGACAGTCTGAACTTTAACCTCATAGTCATTGCATCATTTCCAATCCAAAGTGCTGGAGTACAGAGCCAAAATAACAAATAATGTGTCCCAATACTTTTGGAGCTCACTGTATATGTCTATGGCCAGTGACAGTGTGTTGTGAAAGACTCGCATTATGGTCTTGTGTCGTTTGAGAACCGTTGACTAAATCATTAGTTCTCAATTCTCTCCTCAGGGACCCCCGGCTGTTCCAGCAAAGTTATTACCTCGTAACCCTCCAGAGCTTCCACACTTAATACAAATAGTCAATAATAACACAATAATAACACCTGTGGAATTTCAACAATATAATATGGCTAGTTAAATAGAATAAATAACCTGTATGGTTCTACAAAGAACCTTTGAGATTGAGAAAGGTTCTTTATAGAACCATTCTCCATAAAGAACCATAAAATAGGGTTCTATATTACCTTCAAAACGTTGTAACCATAGCGGAACCCTTTTTGGTGCTATATAGAACGTTTTATTTGTGTTTTTTTATAGAACCTCAGTAAAGGGTTCTTTATAGCACCATACAGGTTCCATTTAAAACCTCATGAGCATGATTCTTTAAAGAACCTTAAAAAAAACTGGTTCTCTAGCAAATTAGTAAGAATGTCTCACCGCATGTTCAAGAACGTCCTCTTTCCCTTTATTTAGATTACAACCTCTCACTTTCAGCTATTTGAAAACGAAATCATCTCCAAAATGTCGCTATTTTTAAAACAAGCCATGGAAAGTTTGTTGCAATTTCAGTTTAATCCACCAGAAAAGACAGAATAAATAATACAACAAATATTGTGGTTAAACTCAAATATACTAATGATATAAATATACTTTTTCAACATTTTTTTTTTTTAAGGTATAATCTTTTTAAATTCGATCATAAATAGGACTGGTGAAGTGATATCACACATGCAGCTAACACAAATATATGGAAATGTCTGCTCTACCCAAAATTACAACCAACTAATTGCAGCATCACCACAAAAATGGAAGAGGCAAGTGGAAGGAGGAGGAAGTAAGGAACTTGTCTGTCGGCCCTGCATTAAAGACCAAAATTGGTTAAGGAAAATTGTGATAAATAAAAACATATATAAGTTTCATTTAAGGACCAAAAAATTGACAGCTGTGCCATATCAATTGCAAAAAAGTTGGGAAGAGACTTTCGATGTTTTCCGATTCCATAGCACATGGTTTATGAACTGATACGCGAAACGACGCCGGATTCAAAACTTAGAATTCTTCGATTGAACTTATTATACAAAATTCTTGCAACCAATAGAATGTTATATATATGGGGGATACAATCTTCCCAGCTCTGCAGATTTTGCTGTGAGGAGGCAGAGTCATTAGATCATTTATTTTGGTATTGTCCATATGTAGCTCGTTATTTGGTCACAGGTCCAGGAATGGCTGAAGAATTATAACATTTACCTAGCTAGAACTAACGCTACAGATAGCAATACTGGGTGATTTGAAAAGCCATAGTCAATCAATCAATAATATAATAATTATTTTAGAAAAAATGTTTATCTTTAATTTACAATCTGTAGAAACTATGAGAATAGAAAGGTTCAGTACTTTAAGGTTCAGTACTTTTGTGAAGCATCACAGCACAATTGAAAAATATGTGGCAAATAGAAATCCAATATGGATGGTGTTAAGAGAAAGATGGGAGGGGTTGAATGGAGCTGAAGGTTGGGACTAATAACAACAAGATAACTAATGTAAAATATACTGTGTCTGTAAAATGTATATAGGTTCAGAACTTTTGTGAAATAGCACATAGCAAATATAGCAAATATATGGCAAATATATATCAAACTGAATGGACATCATATATATATGTGGGTATGTGTATGTATGTATATGTGTGTGTATATGTATGTATATTTATATATAGGCGGGTATGTATGTATATAAATATATATATTTACCCCAAAAATATATGGGGTATTGGAAATGATGCAGACAATTACATTGATGGAAGCTACAATCTATCTGCGCTATTAAAGCTGATCTACCCCTAAAAAATATATAATATATTATTATTATTATTAAAGCTGATCTACCCCTAAAAAATATATAATATATTATTATTATTATTAAAGCTGATCTACGCCTAAAAAATATAAAATAAATACATAAACAACAACAAAAAAACAAATACTGAGTAAAGAAGGGTCTGAATACTTATGTAAATGTGATATTTCTGTTTTTATTTTTAATAAATTAGCAAAAAATTATAAAAAAAACATGTATTTGCTTTGTCATTATGGGGTATGGTGTGTAGATTGATAAGGGGGAAAAAACGATTTAATCCATTTTAGAATAATGTTGTAACCGAACAAAATGTGGAAAAAGTCAATGGGTCTGAATACTTTCAGAATGAGCTGTATATCAATGAGCTTGACGCCCTGATAAGTTCCTTTCCTGAGGATGGCTCACCTCTCACAGTTCTGGGTGACTTTAACCTCCCCACGTCTACCTTTGACTCATTCCTCTCTGCCTCCTTCTTTCCACTCCTCTCCTCTTTTGACCTCACCCTCTCACCTTCCCCCCCTACTCACAAGGCAGGCAATACGCTTGACCTCATCTTTACTAGATGCTGTTCTTCCACTAATCTCATTGCAACTCCCCTCCAAGTCTCCGACCACTACCTTGTATCCTTTTCCCTCTCGCTCTCATCCAACACTTCCCACACTGCCCCTACTCGGATGGTATCGCGCCGTCCCAACCTTCGCTCTCTCTCCCCCGCTACTCTCTCCTCTTCCATCCTATCATCTCTTCCCTCTGCTCAAACCTTCTCCAACCTATCTCCTGATTCTGCCTCCTCAACCCTCCTCTCCTCCCTTTCTGCATCCTTTGACTCTCTATGTCCCCTATCCTCCAGGCCGGCTCGGTCCTCCCCTCCTGCTCCGTGGCTCGACGACTCACTGCGAGCTCACAGAACAGGGCTCCGGGCAGCCGAGCGGAAATGGAGGAAAACTCGCCTCCCTGCGGACCTGGCATCCTTTCACTCCCTCCTCTCTACATTCTCCTCTTCTGTCTCTGCTGCTAAAGTCACTTTCTACCACTCTAAATTCCAAGCATCTGCCTCTAACCCTAGGAAGCTCTTTGCCACCTTCTCCTCCCTCCTGAATCCTCCTCCCCCTCCTCCCCCCTCCTCCCTCTCTGCAGATGACTTCGTCAACCATTTTGAAAAGAAGGTCAACGACATCCGATCCTCGTTTGCTAAGTCAAACAACACCGCTGGTTCTGCTCACACTGCCCTACCCTGTGCTTTGACCTCTTTCTCCCCCCTCTCTCCAGATGAAATCTCGCGTCTTGTGACGGCCGGCCGCCCAACAACCTGCCCGCTTGACCCTATCCCCTCCTCTCTTCTCCAGACAATTTCCGGAGACCTTCTCCCTTACCTCACCTCGCTCATCAACTCATCCTTGACCGCTGGCTACGTCCCTTCCGTCTTCAAGAGAGCGAGAGTTGCACCCCTTCTGAAAAAACCTACACTCGATCCCTCCGATGTCAACAACTACAGATCAGTATCCCTTCTTTCTTTTCTCTCCAAAACTCTTGAACGTGCCGTCCTTGGCCAGCTCTCCTGCTATCTCTCTCAGAATGACCTTCTTGATCCAAATCAGTCAGGTTTCAAGACTAGTCATTCAACTGAGACTGCTCTTCTCTGTGTCACGGAGGCGCTCCGCACTGCTAAAGCTAACTCTCTCTCCTCTGCTCTCATCCTTCTAGACCTATCGGCTGCCTTTGATACTGTGAACCATCAGATCCTCCTCTCCACCCTCTCCGAGCTGGGCATCTCCGGCGCGGCCCACGCTTGGATTGCGTCCTACCTGACAGGTCGCTCCTACCAGGTGGCGTGGCGAGAATCTGTCTCCGCACCACGTGCTCTCACCACTGGTGTCCCCCAGGGCTCTGTTCTAGGCCCTCTCCTATTCTCGCTATACACCAAGTCACTTGGCTCTGTCATATCCTCACATGGTCTCTCCTATCATTGCTATGCAGACGACACACAATTAATCTTCTCCTTTCCCCCCTCTGATAACCAGGTGGCGAATCGCATCTCTGCATGTCTGGCAGACATATCAGTGTGGATGACGGATCACCACCTCAAGCTGAACCTCGGCAAGACGGAGCTGCTCTTCCTCCCGGGGAAGGACTGCCCGTTCCATGATCTCGCCATCACGGTTGACAACTCCATTGTGTCCTCCTCCCAGAGTGCTAAGAACCTTGGCGTGATCCTGGACAACACCCTGTCGTTCTCAACTCACATCAAGGCGGTGACCCGTTCCTGTAGGTTCATGCTCTACAACATTCGCAGAGTACGACCCTGCCTCACACAGGAAGCGGCGCAGGTCCTAATCCAGGCACTTGTCATCTCCCGTCTGGATTACTGCAACTCGCTGTTGGCTGGGCTCCCTGCCTGTGCTATTAAACCCCTACAACTCATCCAGAACGCCGCAGCCCGTCTGGTGTTCAACCTTCCCAAGTTCTCTCACATCACCCCGCTCCTCCGCTCTCTCCACTGGCTTCCAGTTGAAGCTCGCATCCGCTACAAGACCATGGTGCTTGCCTACGGAGCTGTGAGGGGAACGGCACCTCCGTACCTTCAGGCTCTGATCAGGCCCTACACCCAAACAAGGGCACTGCGTTCATCCACCTCTGGCCTGCTCGCCTCCCTACTTCTGAGGAAGTACAGTTCCCGCTCAGCCCAGTCAAAACTGTTCGCTGCCCTGGCACCCCAATGGTGGAACAAACTCCCTCACGACGCCAGGTCAGCGGAGTCAACCACCACCTTCCGGAGACACCTGAAACCCCACCTCTTTAAGGAATACCTAGGATAGGATAAAGTAATCCTTCTAACCCCCCCCCCCCCCCCTTAAAAGAGTTAGATGCACTATTGTAAAGTGGTTGTTCCACTGGATATCATAAGGTGAATGCACCAATTTGTAAGTCGCTCTGGATAAGAGCGTCTGCTAAATGACTTAAATGTAAATGTAAAATGTATATCAACACACTCCCAACAATATGGGTACGGTTAGGGTGTTGTTCCCTGGCGCTTTGACACGTAGATGGATGGTGATGTACTGGCGGGGTACTCCTTGAGCACTGCCATTTAGCTAAGTGCAGAAATGTATTTATTGCCATTACATCTGTGGCCAACCTTTGTCAAGCCCACAGATCTACCCTGCATAGCAAGACATTCAGGTCACTCAAAACAGGTGAGGTTGAGTCCCAAGTGTGCCTACAGTAAATAATTGTAGAACATTTTACTGTAATAATTATCCTTTAAAATTTCAATAATTTACAGACTACTGAGTTGCTGTAAAATTATAGTAAAATTATTTACACTGAACAAAAATATAAATGCAACAGGCAACAATTTCAACCATTTGACCTAGTTACAGTTCTTATAAGGAAATCAGTCAATTGAAATGAATTCATTAGACCTGAATCTATGGATTTAACATGACTGGGAATACAGATATGCATCTGTTGGTCACAGATACCTTTAAAAAAAAATGTGCCTCAGGATCTCGTCACTGTATCTCTATGCATTCAAATCGCCATCGGTGAAATGCAATTGTGTTCATTGTCCATAGATAATGCCTGCTCATAACCCCACCACCATCACGGGGCACTCTGTTCACAACGTTGGCATCAGGAAACTGCTCGCCCACACAACGCCATACACGTGTTTGTAAGGCCGTACTGCCAAATTCTCTAAAACAACATTGGAAGCGGCTTATGGTAGAGAAATTAACATTCAATTCTCTGGCAACAGCTCTGGAGGACAATCCTGCATGTCAATTGCGCACTCCATCAAAACTTGAGACATCTGTGGCATTGTGTTGTGTGACGAAAACTGCACATTTTAGAGTGGCCTTTTATTGTCCCCGGCACAAGGTGCACCTGTGTAATGATCATGCTGTTTAATCAGATTCTTTATATGCCACACCTGTCAGATGGATGGATTATCTTGGCAAAGGAGAAATGCTCACAAACAGGGATGTAAACAAATTTGTGCACAAAACTTGAGCGAAATAAGCTTTTTGTGCGTATGGAAAATTTCGGGGATCTTTTATTTCAGCTCATGAAACATGGGACATGGGACATGGAACACTTTACATGTTGTGTTTATATTTTTTGGTTCAGTGTACAAGAGTGTACTGTAATCTGAATACAGCAGCATACTGTCATTTTACAGCTATAACACCTTATAATTTAGCTGTAAAAATACAGTTAGTTGTTGTATATTTACTGAAAAAATACAGTTTAAATGTAAAAACATATTACTGTATTTTCACTGCAACTCAATAGCCAGTAACTTACTGTAAAATGACTGGTACTTTTTTAACAGTTTGTGTCATAAATGTAAATGTAATCGGAAGTGAGTTAATTTACAGTAGAATTACAGTAAAAACGTACAGCTATTGCTAACAGTGTTATTAAAAAAACAAAAGTAAATACCTGTGTATTTAAAAATTGGTAGAAATATTGGATACTGACCGTCCACTTTCCTGGATGTGCACTGTCCATCGACATCTCACAGAACACCTGGACAGGTGAGGTGGATCCTGCAGGATAAATAGTGTAAACCCCATTCTGTCCAGAACCTGATTGGTACACCTCGTTACAGTCCACTGGATGCAGGGAGGACTGTACCGCCACGGGGACCAGTAGAGCCAGCATCAAGCTGAACTGTACAACAAGGTAGATGGATACAGCAGTTGTAATGTAACTACTGTCTAGTGATGGTTCATTAAAAGATACATGTCTCATATTCACATTAGTATCTACGAATGCAGTTTTTCTGCTTATTCTAATAATGGTTTATTAATTTAACACCTACCATCATTGTTGAGATAGATGTCCGTTTGCCTTTAAAGGAAACTTTTGTATAGTTTACTAAAAAAAAAGTTGACAAAAAAAAAAGAGTAAGTTAAGTGGATGTGAAGCATATTTACAACAGTATTCTTCAGGTCAAAGCTACTATTGGTTAAATAGTTAAGGCAGAGGCTGTGCCATCGGATCGAACCACCAGTTTCCGACCCCCAGGATGACTTTTCCCCTGAACTAAACAATCGTATCATGTTCATTAGGTACAAATAAGTCTACTGGACCGGTACCCTATGTCAAATGTGCTGGTATATAACATATTTTATTAAAACTTCTTCAGGATTGGTTGGTCCCCTGCGGGACGGTTGAGCTAACGTAGGCTAATGCGATTAGCATGAGGTTGTAAGTAACAATAAAAATTCCCAGGACATAGACATGTCTGATATGGGCAGAAAGCTTACATTTTTGTTAATCTAACTGCACTGTCCAATTTACAGTAGCTATTACAGTGAAATAATACCATGCTATTGTTTGAGGAGTGCACAGGTTTGAACATGAAAAGTTATTAATAAACAAATTAGGCATATTTGGGCAGTCTTGATACAACATTTTGAACAGAAATGCAATGGTTCATTGGATCAGTGTAAAACTTTGCACATACACTGCTGCCATCTAGTGGCCAAAATCTAAATTGTCACCTGGGCTGGAATAATACATTATGGCCTTTCTTTTGCATTTCAAGCATGACGGCACACAAAAAAAAGACATTTTTAAAAAAAAATTATCTTATCTATCTTCTTTTTACCAGATATAATGTGTTATATTCTCCTACATTCCTTTCACATTTAAACAATCTTCAAAATGTTTCCTTTCAAATGGTACAAATAATATGCATATCCTTGCTTCAGGGCCTATTAATTTTAAAGACCTATCTTTCTTTTCTTTACTAAAAACCTATCTTTCTTTTAATATTTATTTAACTAGGCAGGTCAGTTAAGAACAAATTCTTATTTACCACGACGGCCTACCCCGGCCAAACCCTAACCCGGACGACGCTGGGCCAATTATGCGCCGCCCTCTGGGACTCCCAATCACGGCCGGTTGTGATACAGGCTGGAATCGAACCAGAGTCTGTAGTGAAGTCTCTAGCACTGAGATGCAGTGCCTTAGAGGGAGCCCTAAACACCTATCTTTCCTTCTTTACTAAAGGCCTATCTCTCTTGACAATGAGTAGCAGTAGTGCAGACAAGCTGTCTTAGTAGCAGTAGGGCAGGGATGTGTTCTTGTTACTTACAACCTCATGCTAATCGTGTTAGCCTACGTTAGCTCAACCGTCCTGTGGACGGGACACCGATCCCGAAGCAGAAAGAAGAAAAGAAGTGAGTGTATGAGCTTACCTGTATGAGTGACTGAGCAGATGTCTTCCCCTCGAAGATGCACACCTCGTTTATAAAGACAACCGGAGCTCATTGCAACACTCAGTACATTACCTGGTCCACACCTCTTTTATAAAGACAACTAATCATTCCTGGAATCACTCTTGTCTGTAAACATCCCACTGGGCACAGACGTCAGTTCAAAGTCTAGTTTGATTTACATTTGGTTTGAGTTGTCAACTATCGTGAATTCAATATGAAATCAACCCAAAAAATGTTTAGGTTTAGGTTAGGTTCAAAGTTGAATAAAAAAAAAAGACAACAATCCCTTACGTTGATTACTTTTTGCAATTACAATCAGTTTTCCACTTTCATTCAACATCATAACATATAATTTTGTTTGTAGAAATGACGTGGAAAAAACGTTGATTCAACCAGTGATAGAGCTCTTTGCCCTTTGACCCTGGGTACAGTTGCATGCACTTATTGTGACCACTCAAATTAATATAATCATTCCATTAAAACGTTTAGGTGCTTTACAAGAAGAACAATTTCCTTAATAATCATGTTTACATTGAACACATCTGAAATAAGACTACCTGATGCGAATTTGCCGAAAATCGACAATGATAACAAAACGTTCTACCACAGCGACCA
This sequence comes from Salvelinus alpinus, assembly GCF_045679555.1. NCBI lineage: Eukaryota > Metazoa > Chordata > Actinopteri > Salmoniformes > Salmonidae > Salvelinus > Salvelinus alpinus. Next base: position 6,036,258 of record NC_092088.1, read on the forward strand.
TGTTATTTTTTGGGAACTCTTTTGAGATCATAGTTCGGACATATAAAGTTTGTATGTGAAAACTATTTCTAAAATGCATAATTTCACTTTTTTTCTGAACTCACTTCACTTTCGCTCAAAAGAGGGAAGCTTACGCTGCTGATGCTAGCACCGAGTATTTTAATCAGTATATGTTTACTTTGATTATGATGTTACGCCGATTAAGATAAGCAGAGTAAGGTGTTTGCATGACTAATGCCAGACTCGGCCTACCAGCCGTAATCAGTTTAATATCATATTATTAGTGTGCATGTAAACATACTCAATCTGGGTCAATTCGTCAAAATCCCGAGTTGAATTAAATAATAATCAAAAATAGATCTGTTTGGTCATAATGACCATCGTTATGTTTGGAGGAAAAAGGGTAACGCTTGCAAGCCGAAGAACACCATCCCAACCGTGAAGCACGGGGGTGGCGGCATCATGTTGTGGGGTTGCTTTGCTGCAGGAGGGACTGGTGCACTTCACAAAATAGATGGCATCATGAGGTAGGAAAATTATGTGGATATACTATGTCGGGATTGCAAAAAAGTGAGTTTAAGTGCATGCCAACTTTCAATTGTGCAACTGTATCTCCCAGCTGTAAAAAGATGAGTTCCCATCGCAACGGCTCATGTATTATTTTCATCATATGGCTACACTATCAACTGCATGTGACAGTTTACATTTAATTACTGAGGAAAAAATACCATCTCAGAAAATCACAGTTGGTATCGGATTCCTTTAATGAAGTTTATATTGCAAATTAATGGTTGGACGCTGTGATGGTTTCTCCATCGCTGACCAGAACATCAGCCAAGACTTTCTGGCTCATCACAGACCTGTAACTTCTTCTTTAAGATGGCTCCTACTGTCCTCCACTCAGTTTGACGCCTAGGTGATTAATTGCTTACGCACCGCTGCTTTGAGACTTTATGTCTTCACGGTCTGAGCTATAAAAGACACGCTGTCCACAACCTCAAACAGTCACACTCCGCATGACTGCAAACAGTCATAGTGAAAGAGGTCAATCATAGGCACACCTGAATGAGTGGGGACATTTTGAGAAAACAAGTTCGGTCTTATATTTGTAGGTCTATCAGTGAGGGCTGGGTAGTTAATTGGAACTGGCTGTACTAGTTGAACTTTAACTTTAGTAGTTGATCTCTAGTAAGACTAGTTGAACTTAACATCTGGTAGTTTAACTATAGTAGGCCTAGTTGAACTTAACATCTGGTAGATTAACTCTAGTAGGCCTAGTTGAACTTAACATCTGGTAGATTAACTCTAGTAGGCCTAGTTGAACTTAACATCTGGTAGATTAACTCTAGTAGGCCTAGTTGAATTTAACATCTGGTAGATTAACTCTAGTAGGCCTAGTTGAACTTAACATCTGGTAGATTAACTCTAGTAGGCCTAGTTGAACTTAACATCTGGTAGATTAACTCTAGTAGGCCTAGTTGAACTTAACATCTGGTAGATTAACTCTAGTAGGCCTAGTTGAACTTAACATCTGGTAGATTAACTCTAGTAGGCCTAGTTGAACTTAACATCTGGTAGATTAACTCTAGTAGGCCTAGTTGAACTTAACATCTGGTAGTTTAACTCTAGTAGGCCTAGTTGAACTTAACATCTGGTAGTTTAACTATAGTAGGCCTAGTTGAACTTAAACTCTAGTGGTTGGCCTCTAATAGTTCAACTGTGGTTACACAAAGAGCTATGCCGGTAAGAGGAAGTACAAAGTACAAACATCCCCGTGGAGTGTCAATAATGACTTGTCACCTGATCACCTGTCCTGGCAGAGGAACATGTAGCTGAGGTTTAATCTAGAACTTTGTTGCGGCAGAAATGGGCTGAGCTGTTGTAACTTCTCAAGGGTAATGTTATTGATCTGTGTGCGACTGTGATTTTAAGTCTTTCATAGCCTCCTGTAATGTCTGCACCCTAACACAAGGCCATTTTGTTCTGGAACTGTTTCTGGTATAAATGTGATTATAAATATGATTAAATAAATATGATAGTATTATCACTTCTCTCTATATAAGGGACATGTAGCCATTTACTCTGGGAGCTCCTTTTCTGACTGCAATCAGAGAGGGATCTAACTTGCAGCCGCTTGGATTAAAATATTCACTATTATACGATACAATTAGTCTCTGTCTAATCTTTGGATAACATTTTTTTCCAACAACTTGTTGGATCAGATTTGTTCTCCCTCCCTCTTTTCTTCCTCTTTCAGTCCTGTTTATGTGGCTCAAGCAAAAACACCTTAATGATTGGTTGGTAATAAAAACACCTTAATGATTGGTTTGCAATAGTGCCTCCCACAATGTAGGCGATGGGTGCAGTTGGTGGGTCCATGTGTGGTCTGGGGTTGGCAGCAGTACCGCGAGACCAGAGTCCAGCAGTGTCAAAATACCATCTAAGATCCCGGTTGGCATCTGTTCCTTTAGAGCTTCAAACACACTGGACTTGAACACAATCATTCTCTCAACCAGCTTCATGTGGTAGTCACCTGGAAGCTGGCATCAAGGCAAAGGGTGGCTACTTTGAAGAATCAAAAATATATTTTGATTTGTTTAACACTTTTTTGGTTACTACATGATTCCATATGTGTTCTTTCATAGTTTTGATGTCTTCACTATTATTCTACAATGTAGAAAATAGTAAAAATAAAGAAAAACCTTGGAAGGAGAAAGTGTCCAAACTTTTGACTGGTAGTGTATACACAGTTGAAGTCAGAAGTTTACATACACCTTAGCCAAATACATTTAAACTCAGTTTTTCACAATTCCTGACATTTAATCCTAGTAAAAATTCCCTGTCTTAGGTCAGTTAGAATCATCACTTAATTTTAAGAATGTGAAATGTCAGAATAGTAGAAGAGAGAATTATTTATTTCAGCTTTTATTTCTTTCATCACATTCCCAGTGGGTCAGAAGTTTACATACACTCAATTAGTATTTGGTAGAGTGGTTAAAAAACAAGTTTTAATGACTCCAACCTAAGTGTATGTAAACTTCCAACTTCAACTGCAAGTAATTCTGGCCAACAGCCAATGATATTCATATGTGACTGTTTAAAAGGTTCCCTATAGGCCCGGAGTTTCACAGCGATCCAAAGCACTGCATCTCAGTGCAAGAGGTGTCACTACAGTCCCTGGTTCAAATCCAGGCTGTATCACATCTAGACGTGATTGGGAATCCCATAGGGTGTTGCACAATTGGCCCAGCGTCGTCCAAGTTTGGCCGGGGGTAGGCCGTCATTGTAAATACGAGATTGTTCATCACTGACTAGTTAAAAAAAAAGGTTAAACATAAAAAACAAAATAGTCCAGAGAGATTCTATAAACTCTGGACTCTGTCTCTCCTCTCTCTCTCAGGCTGTGTTGCTGTTGGCTGTCGTGACCTCAACCTGGTGTTGAGCTGTGACGAAATCTACACCAACACCTCGACCGAGACCGGCCGACTACACCATCTACCCAACTTTGACACCTGTTCAGGTGTACTGTGACATGGACCCTGATGGAGGGAAGTGAACTGGGAGTATCGCAGCATTCTTTATTATCAGAATGATTTTCTCTTCCTTTTGGAGGAAAAAAATGTAACTTTGTTTTGCATTTCTTTTGTTTTTAAAGCTTTTTTGTTACATTTTACATTTCATGTTGGATTTCCTTAAAGCTACAGTTCACAATTTGTTTTAGTATACAGCTGACTACCATTCATCATCTATGATTGATAGCTTTAACCATATTTTAAAGCTACACATGTTTACTTGTTTACAATATTGTTTTATATTTTGGCTTATGATGATGTTTTAATCTCATGATGAATTATATATCAAGTATTATAAAACTGGTTGTTTGGTTCCTGGATGCTGATTGGACGAGCAGAGTTCCAAGCCGTGCTCTATTGGCCATCACAGCTGCACACCTGCTAACAGTTCCGTCTGAAAATGATCACTGTGCATCCATCAGAGTATCACGTTGTGTCTGAATCATCTCTTGTATTTATCTCTACTCGCTCATTATTTCCCCTTGCTTCCAGTCTAACATTTAGATTGGTTCAGCGGGGGTTAATATAAACCCGTCTGTCTTCCTGTCCAACCTGAAAAAACAATGTGTTACTTTAGAATTTTGATCTCTGTAGCTAGTACCGTCGTGTCTACACTTGACACTTACATGCGACTTCTGCTAATCAGAATACGAAGATCGCATTGAAAAGACGGATCTAGATGCACAAAAATCACTTTGTGGTCTGATTGTGTTCAGATCTGTCGACCACTTCAGGGGGTCGTCAGGGGTGCATTGTCTGGCACAGTGGATACGTCATAATACCCATAAAAACCTAGCGGTAAAATCCGCTAATGGTTCCAATAGTTTTTTCCCCATTCATTTTTACATCTGGGATTTCAGATCAACCTCATAAGGTCTGTGTTTTGTGTAGGTATACCAAGGCGTGATATTTTAATTGCCATGTAATTCTCTCTAAGACAAGGTTGAGCTTTCTCTATATATTCGCCTCCATTTACTCAGACCTCAGCAAGACTACACATTCCTGCAGGGAGCTCCTGTACATCATCTCTAGCAGACACTGTCATCTTTCATCAGCGCGATCAGAGACCTTTGAGCCCAATCCACGAATGTACGTACCCTTTCTGTTTTAGCTTGCCGCCGACTACACTTAAGATAGCTAGATAGCAGAGCAGTATATCCACACGTTTCCTGGGGAGGTTACTGGGGAAACGATTATGGGTCACACCTCTGGCGGAGGTAGCAAAGGACTGAGTTGAATGGCGATTTTGGGGGTTTTAGTAGTTAGCCAATTGGGATAAGCAATAATAAGATATTCACTCGCTTGATGTTGAAATGTTACGGAGCTCGGGGACAACATGTGCTGTTCGTGGTTGTACATACAACCAGACTAAACTTAACGATTGGCTTAAATTGGACCATCAAACCTAAAACTAAATCAGAATGTTCCTGTCAGAGATGGTACAGTTTCCATCGCCTCCCAAATGACGACGAAGCGAAAAGAAATTGTCTCAAAAACTTTTACTTATAAAAGCCCCGCAAAAGTTGTATGTTTGCTCGTTTCACTTTGTTGATAAGACATGTCGTGTCTTTGCTATGCCGGGTTAAGTGATATGACATGCTATTCTATAAAATCATTTCTCTGTAATTAATATTACCTGATTAAACTAATCATGTAAATGTAATTAACTAGAAAGTTGGGGCACCACGAAAGAGTGTTTATAGAGCTGTTATCTTCCGAATAAACTCTTAAAGACCTAGTAATATTTTACATCAATAGCAGTCAATATTTAATCGTCACCTTATTCAGTCTCATCTGAACATTGTAGAATTCTTGGTTATCTTCACGAACCCTGACAAACAAGTTGAATCAGCAATAGAAAATTTGGTTTAGTTATTTATTTACTAAATACAGAATTACATCTACACAGAATGGATCATACATTGATTATGTCATAAAAGAAAACGACCCTGGTGGACGGAACCGATATGACAGCCGGTTACACAAAGAAAGGGGGTGGGTTTTTATGAAAGCGCAGGAAGACTGAGGAACAAAAGGTTTTGGGTCTCTGATTGGACCTTGACCTAAATAACCGCCCATTTGGAAAAGAAAAATGCAAGAAATATTTACTCTGAGCTGCGCTTCAATAGGTTGGTCGTAGATGGAAGGCCGGGTTGCCCAGCAGGGATCTCTTGTCCTCTGAAGAATGTCTGGTGGTAGAGTAGATATTTTGTAGTACCGTCGTCGTGTGGTAGAACAAATACTTTGTCCGTCCTTTCCTAGCCCACGTTTACAGCTGATGCTGCTAACTCAACGGCTAGGAGGTATCACTTCCTTAGTGAATAGAAGTTCAAAGTTCATACCAAGTTGCCATACTTTGAGCTCACTCTGAGGTTGGCTTAGTTCTATAGTTGATATTAGCCCTTTAACGTCTGGACAGCCGTCCTCACGTCCTCGGGAACACAATGCAAATTTTCGTAAAGGGGCTTATGTAGTGGTGGAGAGAAGGGCGTGTTTCATAGTTCACAACCAATGTCTGTTCACTTGGGCGGGGCCGAAGATTGAGCAGAGTTTTTACTTTATGAAAACCATTCTCTCATTTAGAAGCTAAAATTACATTTTTATTTCACCTTTATTTAACCAGGTAGGCTAGTTGAGAACAAGTTCTCATTTGCAACTGCGACCTGGCCAAGATAAAGCATAGCAATTCGACACATACAACAACACAGAGTTACACATGGAATAAACAAAACATAGAGTCAATAATACAGTAGAAAAATAAGTCTATATACAATGTGAGCAAATGAGGTGAGATCAAGAAGGTGAAGGCAAAAAAAAGGCCATGGTGGCGAAGTAAATACAATATAGCAAGTAAAACACTGGAATGGTAGATTTGCAGTGGAAGAATGTGCAAAGTAGAGATAGAAATAATGGGGTGCAAAGGAGCAAAATAAATAAATAAATACAGTAGGGGAAGAGGTAGTTGTTTGGGCTAAATTATAGATAGGCTATGTACAGGTGCAGTAATCTGTGAGCTGCTCTGACAGCTGGTGCTTAAAGCTAGTGAGGGAGATAAGTGTTTCCAGCTTCAGAGATTTTTGCAGTTCGTTCCAGTCATTTGCAGCAGAGAACTGGAAGGAAAGACGACCAAAGGAGGAATTGGCTTTGGGGGTGACCAGTGAGATATACCTGCTGGAGCGCGTGCTACGAGTGGGTGCTGCTATGGTGACCAGTGAGCTGAGATAAGGCGGGGCTTTACCTAGCAGAGACTTGTAGATAACCTGTAGCCAGTGGGTTTGGCGACGAGTATGAAGCGAGGGCCAACCAATGAGAGCGTTTCATCTTTTCACAAATAGTTTCATATTTAAAGAATTAAATTGCACAACAATTCCATGTGAATCTGATGACTAGAATGTGTAGACTTTCCAAGATACAGTTTGTCATCCTATCATCAGTAATATTGTCTCAGACAACAACTGATCTGATATTATATTCTTTAAGTAACAACGCATATTTTCAACTGGTTGGATTAAAATATGGTTCTGTTCCCCACCCTTTTGATGTTTGCAGACTCTCTCTATGGGGGATAGGGGGCAGTATTCGGAAGTTTGGATGACTGAGGTGCCCAAAGTAAACTGCCTGTTACTCAGGCCCAGAAGCTAGGATATTCATATGTATGGTAGTATTGGATAGAAAATACTCTAAAGTTTCTAAAACTGTTCAGATAATGTCTGTGAGTATAACAGAACTGATTTGGGCAGGCGAAACCCTGAGGACAATCCATTCAGGAAAAAAAACTTTGAGGTCATTGGATTGCTTTCTATTGGGAAGCCGAAATATTAGCACCCAGATTGCAGTTCCTATGGCTTCCACTAGATGTCAACAGTCTTTAAAAATTGTTCGATGTTTCTGTTTTGAAAAATGAAGAAGTAGTCGTATTCTTTCTAAGTGTCACTCAGAAGGACTCTAGTATTTTGGTGCGCGTGAATGAGAGCTCGCTCCGTGTTGTTTTTTCTCCGGTATTGGAAACAGTTTATTCCGTCTTAAAACTTCTTTGGGATTGGGGGCAGTATTTTCACATAGAGAGGAAAGGGAGAAAGGTATTTATGGAGGTCATAAACCTCCCCCAACAGGGCAACGTCATGACAACGCAGGATAACCCGTACCCAACGCTCTTTCTGGGTTAGAAGAAGAGAAGAGACGTCGCCTCAGCAGGAGGGTTGACAGGCATGTCACAAGAACAGGTACAGTTGAAGTCGGAAGTTTACATACACTTAGGTTGGAGTCATTAAAACTCGTTTTTCAACCACTCCACACATTTCTTGTTCACAAACTATAGTTTTGGCAAGTCAGTTAGGACATCTACTTTGTGCATGACACAAGTAATTTTTCCAATAAGTGTTTACAGACAGATTATTTCACTTATAATTCACTGTATCACAACTCCAGTGGGTCAGACGTTTACATACACTAAGTTGACTGTGCCTTTAAACAGCTTGGATGTATTTCAAGGCCTACGTTCAAACTCAGTGCCTCTTTGCTTGACATCATGGGAAAATCAAAAGAAATCAGCCAAGACCTCAGAAAAAAAATGTAGACCTCCACAAGTCTGGTTCATCCTTGGGAGCAATTTCCAAACGCCTGAAGGTACCACAATCATTTGTAAAAAAAATAGTACTCAAGTATAAACACCATGGGACCACGCAGCTGTCATACCTCTCAGGAAGGAGACGCGTTCTGTCTCTTAGAGATGAACGTACTTTGGTGCCGAAAAGTGCAAATCAATCCCAGAACAACAGCAAAGGACCTTGTGAAGATGCTGGAGGAAACAGGTACAAAAGTATCTATATCCACAGTAAAACGAGTCCTATATCGACATAACCTGAAAGGCCGCTCAGCAAGGAAGAAGCCACTGCTCCAAAACCGCCATAAAAAAGCCAGACTACGGTTTGCAACTGCACATGGGGACAAAGATCGTATTTTTTTGAGAATTGTCCACTGGTCTGATGAAACAAAAATATACCTATTTGGCCATAATGACCATCGTTATGTTTGGAGGAAAAAGGGGGAGGCTTGCAAGCCAAAAGAACACCATCCCAACTGTGAAGCACGGGGGTGGCAGCATCATGTTGTGGGGGTGCTTTGCTGCAGGAGGGACTGGTGCAATTCACAAAATAGACAGCATCATGAGGGAGGAAAATGATGTGGATATATTGAAGGAACATCTCAAGACATCAGTCAGGAAGTTAAAGCTTGGTCGCAAATGGGTCTTCTAAATGGACAATGACCCCAAGCATTCTTCCAAAGTTGTGGCAAAATGGCTTAAGGACAACAAAGTTAAGGTATTGGAGTGGCCATCACAAAGCCCTGACCTCAATCCCATAGAAAACTTGTGGGCAGAACTGAAAAAGCGTGTGCGAGCAAAGAGGCCTACAAACCTGACTCAGTTACACCAGCTCTGTCGGGAGGAATGGGCCAAAATTAACCCAATTTATTGTGAGAAGCTTGTGGAAGGTACCCGAAACGTTTGACCCAAGTTAAACAATTTAAAGGCAATGCTACCAAATACTAATTGAGTGTATGTAAACTTCTGACCCACTGGGAAGGTGATGAAAGAAATATAAGCTGAAATAAATCAATTTCACATTCTTAAAATAAAGTGGTGATCCTAAAACAGGGACTAGGATTAAATGTCAGGAATAGACTGTGTAAAAAGATGGAAGATAAAATATTTTTCTGAGATCTAAACCTTCAAGCAAATGAAACACAAATCAGCCTAATGTGATGTACAGATCGCAGTGGTCAGAGAAGAGACATTTTTCATCAAGTTAAACACATAAACACAACTTCAGAACTGTATAATTTTCTTCAAATGGCTTGGCTTTAATACCGTTCCACCTAATAATGGGCAATTTCAGACGTTCTAAACGTCAAAGACCTCAATCGTCTAAAACATGAGCTATTTGATTGGCTATCAGGTACCACTGCAACACACACTAATTGGCTGTCAGTGACCGTTGTGACAAACAACGGCTGTCCTGTTAGACACTCTCCGTTCCTGGGGGTCAACAGGTTGGCTTTGGTCTGGAGGGAAACAGAACGAGAAAAAGGAAATGCAGCTGTGTCCCAATGGACCCTGGTCTACAGTAGTCCACTAACCTATAGACCCTGGTCAACAGTAGTCCACTACCCTATAGACCCTGGTCTACAGTAGTCCACTACCCTATAGACCCTGGTCTACAGTATTCCACTACCCTATAGACCCTGGTCTACAGTAGTCCACTACCCTATAGACCCTGGTCAAAAGTAGTCCACTACCCTATAGACCCTGGTCTACAGTAGTCCACTACCCTATAGACCCTGGTCTACAGTAGTCCACTACCCTATAGACCCTGGTCTACAGTAGTCCACTAACCTATAAACCCTGGTCAACAGTAATCCACTACCCTATAGACCCTGGTCTACAGTAGTCCACTAACCTATAGACCCTGGTCAACAGTAGTCCACTACCCTATAGAACCTGGTCAACAGTAGTCCACTACCCTATAGACCCTGGTCTACAGTAGTCCACTACCCTATAGACCCTGGTCTACAGTAGTCCACTACCCTATAGACCCTGGTCTACAGTAGTCCACTACCCTATAAACCCTGGTCAACAGTAGTCCACTACCCTATAAACCCTGGTCTACAGTAGTCCACTACCCTATAGACCCTGGTCTACAGTAGTCCACTACCTTATAGACCCTGGTCAACAGTAGTCCACTACCCTATAGACCCTGGTCAACAGTAGTCCACTACCCTATAGACCCTGATCTACAGTAGTCCACTACCCTATAGACCCTGGTCTACAGTAGTCCACTACCCTATAGACCCTGGTCTACAGTAGTCCACTACCCTATAAACCCTGGTCAAAAGTAGTCCACTACCCTATAGACCCTGGTCAACAGTAGTCCACTACCCTATATACCCTGGTCAACAGTAGTCCACTACCCTATAGACCCTGGTCTACAGTAGTCCACTACCCTATAGACCCTGGTCTACAGTAGTCCACTACCCTATAAACCCTGGTCAACAGTAGTCCACTACCCTATAAACCCTGGTCTACAGTAGTCCACTACCCTATAGACCCTGGTCTACAGTAGTCCACTACCTTATAGACCCTGGTCAACAGTAGTCCACTACCCTATAGACCCTGGTCAACAGTAGTCCACTACCCTATAGACCCTGGTCTACAGTAGTCCACTACCCTATAGACCCTGGTCTACAGTAGTCCACTACCCTATAGACCCTGGTCTACAGTAGTCCACTACCCTATAAACCCTGGTCAAAAGTAGTCCACTACCCTATAGACCCTGGTCAACAGTAGTCCACTACCCTATATACCCTGGTCAACAGTAGTCCACTACCCTATAGACCCTGGTCTACAGTAGTCCACTACCCTATAGACCCTGGTCTACAGTAGTCCACTACCCTATAGACCCTGGTCAACAGTAGTCCACTACCCTATAGAACCTGGTCAACAGTAGTCCACTACCCTATAGACCCTGGTCAACAGTAGTCCACTACCCTATAAACCCTGGTCTACAGTAGTCCACTACCCTATAAACCCTGGTCTGCAGTAGTCCACTACCCTATAAACCCTGGTCTACAGTAGTCCACTACCCTATAGACCCTGGTCTACAGTAGTCCACTACACTATAGACCCTGGTCTACAGTAGTCCACTACCCTATAGGCCCTGGTCTACAGTAGTCCACGACCCTATAGACCCTGGTCAACAGTAGTCCACTACCCTATAGACCCTGGTCTACAGTAGTCCACTACCCTATAGGCCCTGGTCTACAGTAGTCCACTACCCTGGTCTACAGTAGTCCACTACCCATTAGACCAGGGTCAACAGTAGTCCACTACCCTATAGACCCTGGTAACCAGTAGTCCACTACCCTATAGACCCTGGTCTACAGTAGTCCACTACCCTATAGACCCTGGTCTACAGTAGTCCACCACCCTACAGACCCTGGTCTACAGTAGTCCACTACCCTATAGACCCTGGTCTACAGTAGTCCACTACCCTTTAGACCCTGGTCAACAGTAGTCCACTACCCTGGTCTAAAGTAGTCCACGACCATATAGACCCTGGTCTGCAGTAGTCCACTACCCTATGGGCACTTGTCAATAGTAGTCCAATACACGAGAGGGTGCTATTTGGAATGTTAGTGTGAAAGTAGTAGCTTGGCTCTACAGGTTCTTAAAACACCTATTGAATTGTTCTTTGAGCAGCGGGGAAGAGTAGGGGTGGTCTGTAGGGTAATGTAGAGGTATTATGATGAGTAGGGGTGGTCTGTAGGGTAATGTAGAGGTATTATGTTGAGTAGAGGTGGTCTGCAGGGTAATGTTGAGGTATTATGTTGTGTAGAGGTGGTCTGTAGGGTAATGTAGAGGTATTATGTTGAGTAGAGGTGGTCTGTTAGGTAATGTAGAGGTATTATGTTGAGTAGGGGTGGTCTGTAGGGTAATGTAGAGGTATTATGTTGAGTAGGGGTGGTCTGTAGGGTAATGTAGAGGTATTATGTTGAGTAGGGGTGGTCTGTTAGGTAATGTAGAGGTATTATGTTGAGTAGAGGTGGTCTGTAGGGTAATGTAGAGGTATTATATTGAGTAGGGGTGGTCTGTAGGGTAATGTTGAGGTATTATGTTGTGTAGAGGTGGTCTGTTAGGTAATGTAGAGGTATTATGTTGAGTAGGGGTGGTCTGTAGGGTAATGTTGAGGTATTGTGTTGTGTAGAGGTGGTCTGTTAGGTAATGTAGAGGTATTATGTTGAGTAGAGGTGGTCTGTAGGGTAATGTAGAGGTATTATATTGAGTAGGGGTGGTCTGTAGGGTAATGTAGAGGTATTATGTTGAGTAGGGGTGGTCTGTAGGGTAATGTAGAGGTATTATGTTGTGTAGAGGTGGTCTGTAGGCTGGTGTAGAGGTATTATGTTGAGTAGGGGTGGTCTGTAGGGTAATGTAGAGGTATTATGTTGTGTAGAGGTGGTCTGTAGGCTGGTGTAGAGGTATTATGATGAGTAGGGGTGGTCTGTAGGGTAATGTAGAGGTATTATGTTGAGTAGAGGTGGTCTGCAGGGTAATGTAGAGGTATTATGTTGTGTAGAGGTGGTCTGTAGGCTGGTGTAGAGGTATTATGTTGAGTAGGGGTGGTCTGTAGGGTAATGTAGAGGTATTATGTTGTGTAGAGGTGGTCTGTTAGGTAATACAGAGGTATTATGTTGAGTAGGGGTGGTCTGTTAGGTAATGTAGAGGTATTATGTTGTGTAAGAGTAGGGGTGGTCTGTAGGGTAATGTAGAGGTATTATGTTGAGTAGGGGTGGTCTGTAGGGTAATGTAGAGGTATTATGTTGAGTAGAGGTGGTCTGTTAGGTAATGTAGAGAATTATGTTGAGTAGAGGTGGTCTGTTAGGTAATGTAGAGGTATTATGTTGAGTAGGGGTGGTCTGTAGGGTAATGTAGAGGTATTATGTTGAGTAGGGTGGTCTGTAGGGTAATGTAGAGGTATTATGTTGAGTAGGGGTGGTCTATAGGGTAATGTAGAGGTATTATGTTGAGTAGGGGTGGTCTGTAGGTTGGTGTAGAGGTATTATGTTGAGTAGAGGTGGTCTGTAGGGTAATGTAGAGGTATTATGTTGAGTAGGGGTGGTCTGTAGGGTAATGTAGAGGTATTATGTTGAGTATGGGTGGTCTGTAGGGTAATGTAGAGGTATTATGTTGAGTAGGGGTGGTCTGTAGGGTAATGTAGAGGTATTATGTTGAGTAGAGGTGGTCTGTTAGGTAATGTAGAGGTATTATGTTGAGTAGGGGTGGTCTGTAGGGTAATGTAGAGGTATTATGTTGAGTAGAGATGGTCTGTAGGGTAATGTAGAGGTATTATGTTGAGTAGAGGTGGTCTGTAGGCTGGTGTAGAGGTATTATGTTGAGTAGGGGTGGTCTGTAGGGTAATGTAGAGGTATTATGTTGAGTAGAGGTGGTCTGTAGGGTAATGTAGAGGTATTATGTTGAGTAGAGGTGGTCTGTAGGGTAATGTAGAGGTATTATGTTGAGTAGAGGTGGTCTGTAGGCTGGTGTAGAGGTATTATGTTGAGTAGGGGTGGTGTGTAGGGTAATGTAGAGGTATTATGTTGAGTAGGGGTGGTCTGTAGGGTAATGTAGAGGTATTATGTTGAGTAGGGGTGGTCTGTAGGGTAATGTAGAGGTATTATGTTGAGTAGGGGTGGTCTGTAGGGTAATGTAGAGGTATTATGTTGAGTAGGGGTCGTCTGTGTGTGTGTGTGTGTGTGTGTGTGTGTGTGTGTGTGTGTGTGTGTGTGTGTGTGTGTGTGTGTGTGTGTGTGTGTGTGTGTGTGTGTGTGTGTGTGTGTGTGTGTGTGTATGTGTGTGTGTGTGTGTGTGTGTATATATTTGTGTTTGTGTGTGTGTGTGTGTGTGTGTGTTTATTTATGTGCGTGTATTTGTGTGTGTGTATGTGTGTGTATGTGTATATATATTTGTATGTGTGTGTGTATTTGTGTGTGTATTTGTGTGTGTGTATTTGTGTGTGTGTATGTGTGTATGTGTATATATATTTGCATGTGTGTGTGTGTATTTGTGTGTGTATAGATCTGTGTGTGTGTGATGGTTGAGGGAACACAACAAGTATTACATCATTTACTGCCCTCTAGTGAACACAACAAGTATTACATCATCTACTGCCCTCTAGGGAACACAACAAGTATTACATCATCTACTGCCCTCTAGGGAACACAACAAGTATTACATCATCTACTGCCCTCTAGGGAACACAACAAGTATTACATCATCTACTGCCTTCTAGGGAACACAACAAGTATTACATCAACTACTGCCCTCTAGGGAACACAACAAGTATTACATCATCTACTGCCCTCTAGGGAACACAACAAGTATTACATCATCTACTGCCCTCTAGGGAACACAACAAGTATTACATCATCTACTGCCCTCTAGGGAACACAACAAGTATTACATCATCTACTGCCCTCTAGGGAACACAACAAGTATTACATCAACTACTGCCCTCTAAGGAACACAACAAGTATTACATCATCTACTGCCCTCTAGGGAACACAACAAGTATTACATCATCTACTGCCCTCTAGGGAATACAACAAGTATTACATCATCTACTGCCCTCTAGGGAACACAACAAGTATTACATAAATACTGCCCTCTAGGGAACACAACAAGTATTACATCATCTACTGCCCTCTAGGGAATACAACAAGTATTACATAAATACTGCCCTCTAGGGAACACAACAAGTATTACATCATCTACTGTCCTCTAGGGAACACAACAAGTATTACATCATCTACTGCCCTCTAGGGAACACAACAAGTATTACATCATCTACTGCCCTCTAGGGAACACAACAAGTATTACATCATCTACTGCCCTCTAGGGAACACAACAAGTATTACATCATCTACTGCCCTCTAGGGAACACAACAAGTATTACATCAACTACTGCCCTCTAGGGAAAACAACAAGTATTACATCATCTACTGCCCTCTAGGGAACACAACAAGTATTACATCATCTACTGCCCTCTAGGGAACACAACAAGTATTACATCAACTACTGCCCTCTAAGGAACACAACAAGTATTACATCAACTACTGCCCTCTAAGGAACACAACAAGTATTACATCAACTACTGCCCTCTAAGGAACACAACAAGTATTACATCATCTACTGCCCTCTAAGGAACACAACAAGTATTACATCATCTACTGCCCTCTAGGGAACACAACAAGTATTACATCAACTACTGCCCTCTAAGGAACACAACAAGTATTACATCAACTACTGCCCTCTAAGGAACACAACAAGTATTACATCAACTACTGCCCTCTAAGGAACACAACAAGTATTACATCATCTACTGCCCTCTAGGGAACACAACAAGTATTACATCAACTACTGCCCTCTAAGGAACACAACAAGTATTACATCAACTACTGCCCTCTAAGGAACACAACAAGTATTACATCATCTACTGCCCTCTAGGGAACACAACAAGTATTACATCATCTACTGCCCTCTAGGGAATACAACAAGTATTACATCATCTACTGCCCTCTAGGGAACACAACAAGTATTACATCAACTACTGCCCTCTAGGGAACACAACAAGTATTACATCATCTACTGCCCTCTAGGGAATACAACAAGTATTACATAAATACTGCCCTCTAGGGAACACAACAAGTATTACATCATCTACTGCCCTCTAGGGAACACAACAAGTATTACATCATCTACTGCCCTCTAGGGAACACAACAAGTATTACATCAACTACTGCCCTCTAGGGAAAACAACAAGTATTACATCATCTACTGCCCTCTAGGGAACACAACAAGTATTACATCATCTACTGCCCTCTAGGGAACACAACAAGTATTACATCATCTACTGCCCTCTAGGGAACACAACAAGTATTACATCATCTACTGCCCTCTAGGGAACACAACAAGTATTACATCATCTACTGCCCTCTAGGGAACACAACAAGTATTACATCATCTACTGCCCTCTAGGGAACACAACAAGTATTACATCAACTACTGCCCTCTAAGGAACACAACAAGTATGTATATCATCTACTGCCCTCTAGGGAACACAACAAGTATTACATAAATACTGCCCTCTAGGGAACACAACAAGTATTACATCATTCTACTGTCCTCTAAGGAACACAACAAGTATTACATAATCTACTGCCCTCTAGGGAACACAACAAGTATTACATCATCTACTGCCCTCTAGGGAACACAACAAGTATTACATCATCTACTGCCCTCTAGGGAACACAACAAGTATTACATCATCTACTGCCCTCTAGGGAACACAACAAGTATTACATCATCTACTGCCCTCTAGGGAACACAACAAGTATTACATCATCTACTGCCCTCTAGGGAACACAACAAGTATTACATCAACTACTGCCCTCTAAGGAACACAACAAGTATTATATCATCTACTGCCCTCTAGGGAACACAACAAGTATTACATAAATACTGCCCTCTAGGGAACACAACAAGTATTACATCATCTACTGTCCTCTAAGGAACACAACAAGTATTACATCATCTACTGCCCTCTAGGGAACACAACAAGTATTACATCATCTACTGCCCTCTAGGGAACACAACAAGTATTACATCAACTACTGCCCTCTAGGGAACACAACAAGTATTACATCATCTACTGCCCTCTAGGGAACACAACAAGTATTATATAAATACTGCCCTCTAGGGAATACAACAAGTATTACATCATCTACTGCCCTCTAGGGAACACAACAAGTATTACATCATCTACTGCCCTCTAGGGAACACAACAAGTATTACATCATCTACTGCCCTCTAGGGAACACAACAAGTATTACATCAACTACTGCCCTCTAGGGAACACAACAAGTATTACATCATCTACTGCCCTCTAGGGAACACAACAAGTATTACATAAATACTGCCCTCTAGGAAATACAACAAGTATTACATCATCTACTGCCCTCTAGGGAACACAACAAGTATTACATCATCTACTGCCCTCTAGGGAACACAACAAGTATTACATCATCTACTGCCCTCTAGGGAACACAACAAGTATTACATCATCTACTGCCCTCTAGGGAACACAACAAGTATTACATCAACTACTGCCCTCTAGGGAACACAACAAGTATTATATCATCTACTGCCCTCTAGGGAACACAACAAGTATTACATCAACTACTGCCCTCTAGGGAACACAACAAGTATTACATCATCTACTGCCCTCTAGGGAACACAACAAGTATTACATCATCTACTGCCCTCTAGGGAACACAACAAGTATTACATCAACTACTGCCCTTTAGGGAACACAACAAGTATTACATCATCTACTGCCCTCTAGGGAACACAACAAGTATTACATCATCTACTGCCCTCTAGGGAACACAACAAGTATTACATCATCTACTGCCCTCTAGGGAATACAACAAGTATTACATCAACTACTGCCCTCTAAGGAACACAACAAGTATTACATCATCTACTGCCCTCTAGGGAACACAACAAGTATTACATCAACTACTGCCCTCTAGGGAATACAACAAGTATTACATCATCTACTGCCCTCTAGGGAACACAACAAGTATTACATCATCTACTGCCCTCTAGGGAACACAACAAGTATTACATCAACTACTGCCCTCTAGGGAACACAACAAGTATTATATCATCTACTGCCCTCTAGGGAACACAACAAGTATTACATCATCTACTGCCCTCTAGGGAACACAACAAGTATTACATCATCTACTGCCCTCTAGGGAACACAACAAGTATTACATCAACTACTGCCCTCTAGGGAACACAACAAGTATTACATCATCTACTGCCCTCTAGGGAACACAACAAGTATTACATCATCTACTGCCCTCTAGGGAACACAACAAGTATTACATCATCTACTGCCCTCTAGGGAACACAACAAGTATTACATCATCTACTGCCCTCTAGGGAACACAACAAGTATTACATCAACTACTGCCCTCTAGGGAACACAACAAGTATTACATCATCTACTGCCCTCTAGGGAACACAACAAGTATTACATCATCTACTGCCCTCTAGGGAACACAACAAGTATTACATCAACTACTGCCCTCTAGGGAACACAACAAGTATTACATCATCTACTGCCCTCTAGGGAACACAACAAGTATTACATCATCTACTGCCCTCTAGGGAACACAACAAGTATTACATCATCTACTGCCTTCTAGGGAACACAACAAGTATTACATCATCTACTGCCCTCTAGGGAACACAACAAGTATTACATCATCTACTGCCCTCTAGGGAACACAACAAGTATTACATCATCTACTGCCCTCTAGGGAACACAACAAGTATTACATCAACTACTGCCCTCTAGGGAACACAACAAGTATTACATCATCTACTGCCCTCTAGGGAACACAACAAGTATTACATCATCTACTGCCCTCTAGGGAACACAACAAGTATTACATCATCTACTGCCCTCTAGGGAACACAACAAGTATTACATCAACTACTGCCCTCTAGGGAACACAACAAGTATTACATCATCTACTGCCCTCTAGGGAACACAACAAGTATTACATCATCTACTGCCCTCTAGGGAACACAACAAGTATTACATCATCTACTGCCCTCTAGGGAACACAACAAGTATTACATCAACTACTGCCCTCTAGGGAACACAACAAGTATTACATCATCTACTGCCCTCTAGGGAACACAACAAGTATTACATCAACTACTGCCCTCTAGGGAACACAACAAGTATTACATCCTCTACTGCCCTCTAGGGAACACAACAAGTATTACATCATCTACTGCCCTCTAGGGAACACAACAAGTATTACATCATCTACTGCCCTCTAGGGAACACAACAAGTATTACATCAACTACTGCCCTCTAGGGAACACAACAAGTATTACATCATCTACTGCCCTCTAGGGAACACAACAAGTATTACATAAATACTGCCCTCTAGGGAACACAACAAGTATTACATCATCTACTGCCCTCTAGGGAACACAACAAGTATTACATCATCTACTGCCCTCTAGGGAACACAACAAGTATTACATAAATACTGCCCTCTAGGGAAAACAACAAGTATTATATCATCTACTGCCCTCTAGGGAACACAACAAGTATTACATAAATACTGCCCTCTAGGGAACACAACAAGTATTACATAAATACTGCCCTCTAGGGAACACAACAAGTATTACATAAATACTGCCCTCTAGGGAAAACAACAAGTATTACATAAATACTGCCCTCTAGGGAAAACAACAAGTATTACATAAATACTGCCCTCTAGGGAACACAACAAGTATTACATAAATACTGCCCTCTAGGGAACACAACAAGTATTACATCATCTACTGCCCTCTAGGGAACACAACAAGTATTACATAAATACTGCCCTCTAGGGAACACAACAAGTATTACATAAATACTGCCCTCTAGGGAAAACAACAAGTATTACATAAATACTGCCCTCTAGGGAACACAACAAGTATTACATAAATACTGCCCTCTAGGGAACACAACAAGTATTACATAAATACTGCCCTCTAGGGAACACAACAAGTATTACATCATCTACTGCCCTCTAGGGAACACAACAAGTATTACATCATCTACTGCCCTCTAGGGAACACAACAAGTATTACATAAATACTGCCCTCTAGGGAACACAACAAGTATTACATCATCTACTGCCCTCTAGGGAACACAACAAGTATTACATCATCTACTGCCCTCTAGGGAACACAACAAGTATTACATAAATACTGCCCTCTAGGGAACACAACAAGTATTACATACCTTAAGGGACATCTAGTACGGGAGCCGTATGATCGGTGAAGAAAATCATATTGCGAATGTACGGTCCCTTACTAGACGTCCGACTTCGTCGCAGAAAATCGCGGACGGCGTCGGGCCGAGGGCGGAAATCGTTTCGGACGTTCGGTCGCCGTTTTATAAAAATAACAAATTTTTGACTTGGACTCCGCATTCTCGAAAATTCCCACAAGGCGGAAAATAAATCATATTGCAGGCGCACGAACACGGGGCAAACGAGCGCGGCCTTTTCTCCTAAACGGAAAATATTTCAAAGACGAAACTCGGCGAGCGTAGGTTTGGAGTAAAGGGCAGTTGGCCCCGAACGGGATGGCGTCGAGGCCTCGGCGCTTTTTGAGTTATGGCCATTTTGCTGGGATCAAAGGTCAAAAACGAAAAGTAGGATGCAATTTGACCGCTTCACGTCAAAGTACATAGGCATACGGTGTCAGGAAAAAAAAACAGCCCTTTATCTATCGTAATTTAAGAGAAATCGTAAATTGTCCATTTGGTGATGTTCACGAAGAGGATTTTTTTTTTCTAAAAAATCACAGATCCAGTTGCAGTGTGTTCAGACGTACATTTTTAAAGTGGGTCTCGAAGCTCTGCGAGAGTTCTGTGATTTTATGTGATTTTATGAAGTAACACACACTCATTTAACCCTCTGTTAATAAGTCAGTTCTTAACATAAAGACTTAAAGCTCAATATTATATAAGAGCCTACCCCAAGGAGGGTATGTGTTCACTTTCAGCTTCCTATGTCAACTGGAAGTGCCTTAAGATGGTGTCATAGATGCAGTATTGAAGGGTTAAAAGGTCAGAACTTTTCAAAACTTCATATATGTGATTAGACAACCCTCATGAACTGTAATCAGTCATTTCTCCCAACAGATGTCAAAGAAAAGATCTCTCACACAAACACACACACACAAAAAGCAAGGATGGAGTGAAAAAGTACGGTGCTTAAAGACACACAAAGCCTGCAATGGCATTACTGTTATCTCCAGGCCGTGCCGAGTTCAACGAGATGCCCCGCTTGACCGTAGCTCGCTCGGTCTGAGCGCAGCGACCGTTACAAGAAAGCGGACCCAAATGACCTTTTGACCTCAATGTCAATTTTATTTGCTTTTGGGAGATAGAGAGAGAACCGTTAAGGTTAGAAACACAATTTGACCTCAGGAATGTTCTTAAGGTCCTCCCGATCTGTGCAAGCCTAACCTTGACCTTGTGGCATTAACCCTTAACAGTTAAAAGAAGGTGTTTACATCAAACACTTTACAATGACATGTCTCCCCATTGGAATACATTGACTGCGCCTCTAAATTCAACCTGAAGCCTATGTGGGTTATGAATGTCCTATGAACCTGTCTTTGATGTCAGTCCATCAGGCCACCATGAGGTCTACCTGTGTCGATTCTAAGCTTCCTGGAGCAACCGGAAGTGGTTAAATCACCCTAAAAGTGTTTGCCATACCCAACCTGCAGTTTGAGAGAAATAGTGCATTCAGCCCTATGTAAATCAGTCAATTTTTAACTTACAGACTTAAAACTCAGGATTCTGTAACAACCTACTCCAGTGATGATATGTGTTTATTTATAGCTTCCTGTGACAACCGGAAGTGCCATAACTGGTGTCAAATGGGCTGTTTCGAAGGTTAAAAAATGTCAAATCTTTCCAAAACTTCATATATGTGAATAGACAACCCTCATGAACTGTAAATCAGTCCTTCATCCCATCAGATTTAAAAAAATAATAATACACACCGACACAGAAATGATGGAGGGACACACTGAGGGGCTAAGAGGCAGACAGTGCCTGCAGTAGTTACTTTTGTTCCTACTTTTAAAGAACCGTCAGACCTAGAGTTCTGAAAATTTACAAACCTGTTCTAGACCTCAGGTCGATTGTGCACGGTGAATTATGTGGCTCTAGAAGGTTCTCGGATCGATAAAATGCATCGTTCATTTGCCATGTGTTCAATTCATTTTGGTCTCAACGAAATGGACGACCTTTAGAAAAGTCCCAGAGTCTCAAGACTAGGTGCGTTGAAACCGGCTCGGCCCATAGAGACAGACCCCGACGAGCCTGCTTGATTGCTCATTCGAGGACCCCGTAGCAAGGCAATGAAAAAAGTGGAATTTCAGCACCAATTAGGGTTTTGCTCGGGCACCGAATGACCTATCGAGCCGAAACTTGGGATTCGAGGTCGCCTCACATAGGGCTAAACATAATGTGAGCACTGGACCCGCAGCTAGAACATAACTACGTATTATTTGTTTTATTATGGTTTAAATAGAAGGCGCTGTGAATTTTGGGCCTGCTCTGAAATATGTTATAGTTGGCATCTAAAGGAGTTGGAAAAAGTGAGTTTGGAGTCAGATGGTATCAGTTTGGTGTCTGAAAATATCTATTTGACTGATGGACACTGACTTGCTCGTTGACTTTTGTCCATTTGCAATATGTTTCAACGGGGAGGTACCATGAGGAAAAAGCGACATGATAAAATTTAACAAAACGAGCGATGGAGAGGAACCACTATCACTGCCCGGCCATCCTGAGGTCATCAGACCGTTGACTTTTGCATTCCAAAAGTATTTAAAGAATGCCGTTACATTTGCAATATGATGTGATGTTGAATAACGTGCAGTCAACTAGCAAGTCAACTAGCAAGTGTCAACAAAAGTCAACTAGCAAGTGTCCATAAGTCAATTACATCTTTTCAGACACCAAACTGATACCATCTGACTCCAAACTCACTTTTTACAACTCCTTTAGAAGCCAACTATCACATATTTCAGAGCAGGCCCAAAATGCACAGCGCCTTCCATGAATGCACCAAAATAGCATTCTGAAATCACCACTAAAATGACATCACCATAGTCTCCAGGCCGTGCCGAGTTCAACGAGATGCCCCGCTTGACCGTAGCTCGCTCGGTCTGAGTGCAGCGACAGTGACAAGAAGACAGAGCAAAATGACCTTTTGACCTCAATGTCAATTTTATTTGCTTTTGGGAGACAGAGAGAGAACCGTTAAGGTTAGAAACACAATTTGACCTCAGGAATGTTCTTAAGGTCCTCCCGATCTGTGCAAGCCTAACCTTGACCTTGTGGCATTAACCCTTAACAGTGAAAATAGGCCCATAGAGACAGACCCCAACAAGCCTGTTCGATTATGTATTTCTAAAGTATTTAAAGAATGCACGTTACATTTGCAATATGATTCAACACATCATATTGCAAAAGTAACAGTGTGTGTTATGTTTGCAATATGATTCAACACATCATATTGCAAACGTAACAGTGTGTGTTACATTTGCAATATGATGTGTTGAATCATATTGCAAACGTAACAGTGTGTGTTACTTTTGCAATATGATGTGTTTAATCATATTGCAAATGTAACATGCATTCTTTAAATAAACGCTATGTGGGTTATGAATGTCTTATGAACCAGTCTTCAATGACAATCCATCAAGCCACTATGAGGTCTACCTGTGTCGATTCTAAGCTTCCTGGAGCAACCAGAAGTGATAAAATCACCCTAAAAGTGTTTTGCCATTCCCAACCAGCAGTTTGTGATATATAGCGCATTCAACCCTGTGTAAATCAGTCAGTTCTTAACGTATAGACTTAAAACTCAGGATTCTCTAAGAGCATACCCCGATCAGGATATCTCTTTACTTATAGCTTCCTGTGACAACCAGAAGGGCCTTAAGATGGTGTCATAGATGCTGTTTTGAAGGGTTAAAAGGTCAGAACTTTTCAAAACTTCATATATGTGATTAGACAACCCTCATGAACTGTAATCAGTCATTTCTCCCAACAGATGTCAAAGAAAAGCTCTCTCACACAAACACACACACACAAAAAGCAAGGATGGAGTGAAAAAGTACGGTGCTTAAAGACACACAAAGCCTGCAATGGCATTACTTTTATCTCCAGGCCGTGCCGAGTTCAACGAGATGCCCCGCTTGACCGTAGCTCGCTCGGTCTGAGCGCAGCGAACGTTACAAGAAGACGGACACAAATGACCCTTTGACCTCAATGTCAATTTTATTTGCTTTTGGGAGACAGAGAGAGAACCGTTCAGGTTAGAAGCACAATTTTACCTCAGGAACACTCCTAAGGTCCTCCCGATCTGTGCAAGCCTAACCTTGACTGTGTGGCATTAACCCTTAACAGTTAAAAGAAGGTGTTTACATCAAACAGTTTACAATGACATGTAGCCCCATAGGAATACATTGACTGCACCTCTAAATTCAACCTGAAGCCTATGTGGGTTATGAATGTCTTATGAACCTGTCTTTGATAACAATCCATCAGGCCACTATGAGGTCTACCTGTGTTGATTCTAAGCTTCCTGGAGCAACCGGAAGTGGTTAAATCACCCTAAAAGTGTTTTGCCATACCCAACCAGCAGTTTGTGATATATAGTGCATTCAACCCTGTGTAAATCAGTCAGTTCTTAACGTATAGACTTAAAACTCAGGATTCTGTAAAAGCATACCCCCATCAGGATATGTATTTACTTATAGCTTCCTGTGCCAACCGGAAGTGCCTTAAATTGGGGTCATAGGTGCTGTTTCAAAGGGTTAAAAAAGTCAGATCTTTCCAAAACTTTAAGTATGTGATTAGGCAACCTTCATGAACTGTAAATCAGTCATTTCTCTAAACAGATGTCAAAGAAAAGCTCACACACACACACACAAGTCCAAACTGTTCGTGCACCTGGTATTTTTTGGGGGTTTACCAGGTGCCACGTTTAGGGGGCATCCAGACCTCCATACCCGCTCTGGGAGCACTATTCGACGGACAAAAATCAATGGGTGTTGGCCTGAGTGATTTATGGAGTTTTTCCAAAAAACTCGAAAAATATTCTAAGTCCAAACTTTTCGTACACCTGGTATTTTTTTTAGGTTACCAGGTGCCCTGGTTGAAATTGCGTTTAGGGGGCATCCAGACTTCCATACCCGCTCTGGGAGCACTATTCTACGGACAAAAATCAATGGGTGTTGGCCTGAGTGATTTATGGAGGTTTTCCAAAAAAGTCAGAAAATATTCTGTTTTTTTTTCTGAAAAATATTTTTTGTTTTTTATTCTCGAGTCAATGGCCTGAGTGATTTATGGAGTTTTTCCAAAAAACTCGAAAAATATTCTAAGTCCAAACTTTTCGTGCACCTGGTATTTTTTTTAGGTTACCAGGTGCCCTGTTTCAAGACGGTTGAAATTGCTTTTAGGAGGCATCCAGACTTCCATACCCGCTCTGGGAGCACTATTCTACGGACAAAAATCAATGGGGGCTGGTCTGAGTGATTTATGGAGGTTTTCCAAAAAAGTCAGAAAATATTCTATGTTTCATGTTTTGGGTTACCAGGCGTCATTTTTCAAAACGGTTTTAATTGCTTTTAGGTGTCATCCAGACGTCCATGGGAGCACTATACTACGGCCCCAAATCCAAATAAAAATGTCCAAAAAATTATGTTAATAAAATTTGACAAAAGTATTTTCATACAGTTCTTACACATGTGTAATTGACATAAAAATCGAAAGAATTTCGAAAAACGGTCCAGAAAGCACTTTTTTAAGGGGGTGATAAGTTTTTGCCAAAACTTTCAAATTTTCAAAATTTGACTCTTGGGCTTTGACTTGCGTTACACTAAGCCTATGAAAAACTAGGATAGAACTCACTCGCCCACTATAGGAATTTTGGGGTGTTACACAGCTCATTTACAATATGGCATTTGCCATCAACTTTGAATGAAACACCGCCGGATGCAATGTGATTTTCCACACAATCCCATCGTGTGTATGGTTCGCTCAGTGCCAATAAGTTGCCATGTTATTTTGTACAATTGGGGGGGGAGTTCCCTTACATCATCTACTGCTCTCTAGGGAATACAACAAGTATTACATCATCTACTGCCCTCTAGGGAACACAACAAGTATTACATAAATACTGCCCTCTAGGGAACACAACAAGTATTACATAAATACTGCCCTCTAGGGAACACAACAAGTATTACATCATCTACTGCCCTCTAGGGAACACAACAAGTATTACATCATCTACTGCCCTCTAGGGAACACAACAAGTATTACATCATCTACTGCCCTCTAGGGAACACAACAAGTATTACATCATCTACTGCCCTCTAGGGAACACAACAAGTATTACATAAATACTGCCCTCTAGGGAATACAACAAGTATTACATCATCTACTGCCCTCTAGGGAACACAACAAGTATTACATCATCTACTGCCCTCTAGGGAACACAACAAGTATTACATAAATACTGCCCTCTAGGGAATACAACAAGTATTACATCATCTACTGCCCTCTAGGGAACACAACAAGTATTACATCATCTACTGCCCTCTAGGGAACACAACAAGTATTACATCATCTACTGCCCTCTAGGGAACACAACAAGTATTACATCATCTACTGCCCTCTAGGGAACACAACAAGTATTACATAAATACTGCCCTCTAGGGAATACAACAAGTATTACATCATCTACTGCCCTCTAGGGAACACAACAAGTATTACATCATCTACTGCCCTCTAGGGAACACAACAAGTATTACATCCTCTACTGCCCTCTAGGGAACACAACAAGTATTACATCATCTACTGCCCTCTAGGGAACACAACAAGTATTACATCAACTACTGCCCTCTAGGGAACACAACAAGTATTACATAAATACTGCCCTCTAGGGAACACAACAAGTATTACATAAATACTGCCCTCTAGGGAACACAACAAGTATTACATCATCTACTGCCCTCTAGGGAACACAACAAGTATTACATCATCTACTGCCCTCTAGGGAACACAACAAGTATTACATAAATACTGCCCTCTAGGGAACACAACAAGTATTACATCATCAACTGCCCTCTAGGGAACACAACAAGTATTACATCATCTACTGCCCTCTAGGGAACACAACAAGTATTACATAAATACTGCCCTCTAGGGAACACAACAAGTATTACATAAATACTGCCCTCTAGGGAACACAACAAGTATTACATCATCTACTGCCCTCTAGGGAACACAACAAGTATTACATCAACTACCGCAACCTCAGTTCCTACCACTAGATGGTAAAGCTGCACTGGTAATGGGAATTATATCCAGGGACAAAGCCTGCTCTACCCACAGCATGTTCCTGGCAGAATAAATCTGTCTGAGAAGTACATCATGTTTTTAGATTCTCTGTGGTTCTGTGGGTCTGCAGAAGATCTGACTTTTCTCCTGAAAGCAAACACACAGGGAATCAAACACGCAGGGAATCAAACACACAGGGAATCAAACACGCAGGGAATCAAACACACAGGGAATCAAACACACAGGGAATCAAACACACAGGGAATCAAACACACAGGGAATCAAACACACAGGGAATCAGACACACAGGGAATCAAACACACAGGGAATCAAACACACAGGGAATCAAACACACAGGGAAACAAACCAAACACACAATCTACGTCTCAAATAGCACCCTATTCCCTATTTAGTGTGGTGCACTACTTTTGCACTAAATAGGGAATAGGGTGCTATTTGGGATACAGTCCTGCAGTACACAGTCTGTCTGATCATCAGGAGACACCCAGCCTGCTCCCAGAGGACAAATAAATCAGAGATCGAGAGAAAGGTGGAGAGAGAGAGAGAGAGAGAGAGAGAGAGAGAGAGAGAGAGAGAGAGAGAGAGAGAGAGAGAGAGAGAGAGAGAGAGAGAGGGAGAGAGATAGAAACAGAGAGAGAGAGAGAGAGAGACAGAGAGAGAAGGCAAGAGAGAGAGACAGAGAGAGAGACAGAGAGAGAAGAGAGAAGAGAGAGAGACAGAGAGAGAAGGCAAGAGAGAGAGACAGAGAGAGAAGGCAAGAGAGAGAGACAGAGAGAGAAGGCAAGAGAGAGAGAGACAGAGAGAGAAGAGAGAGAGAGAGAGAGAGAGGGAGAGAGAGAGAGAGAGAGAGAGAGAGAGAGAGAGAGAGAGAGAGAGAGAGAGAAGAGAGAGAGAGAGAGAGAGAGAGTGGGAAGGCAAGAGAGAGAGAGTGTGAGAGAGAGAAATAGAGAGGGAAAGAAAGAGAGAAAGAGCGAGAGCGAGAGCGAGAGCGAGAGAGAGAGAGAGAGAGAGATAAAATAACACACATTATTTAGTTGAATTGTTAATTTTTTTGTTGCATTGTTTTTATATCGTTGTTTTTTAAATGACTTTCCTTTTTAATCACTGTGTCAGTGTTTCAGTTAGATGAACTATAATTTAAGCTTTCTGCCCATATCAGATATGTCTCTGTCCTGGGAAATGTTCTTGTTACTTACAACCGCATGCTAATTAGCCTACGTTAGCTCAACCGTCCCGTGGAAGGGACAGCGATCCCAAATAAGTTTTTAACGTTGGTGTGGTTTTGACAGCGGTAAGATCGGTGGAGTAAACAAACACTTCCGATTCAAACCTTTGGCGCTTTTTATTAACATTTATAAATTTGACAAAAAATACGATTCCAGACCGGTCTGCACGTTTTAAAGTGGCATTTTTAGCTAACACGGTTGAAGGCTCGTTTACGGTCCAAACCTTTACCCTGTACGTACGGCTAAGGCACTTTAATTTCCATTGAAATGCATCGGGAGCTCATTTAAATATTTTTTTGTAGTACAAAAAAGTATAAATGTTATCAAAGATTCTCTCAAGCAATCTAAGTTGGGGCAGTTTAGACATTTTAAAGTTGCTTTCGTGTACATTTCTGAAATTTGTTTTAGCTCTAGAGCGGGCGGAAGAAACAGAATAATACAATAAATAATATAATAAGAATAAGAAATGTTGAGTGGTGCTTTGCCTTCAGCAAGCACACCTAATTGGACTTGTAATAACACTGCTAGCTTGGGTTAACTCCAAGAATAGATAGGACAGATGGAATTAATGTCCTTAGGTATTCATCATGCAAACACATTTATTTTGTTATTGTGGCACGGCATCAGTGAGATCCAAACCTATGATCTTCTGTTCTCTATCCGTGGGTTTAGTCCACTGCGCCACCAGGATGGCGATAGCATGCCATGTTTTTTTAACTCATACGAAGCTGTTCATTTATTGTCTATTTAAACAGACCTCATTTCAAATGAAACAAGCACTGATTAAGATCGGCTGTGGACAATTAGTGGGTACGGCCAACACACCTGAACACACTTAACAAGATAGAGATTAGAGGGAGTTTTGTTGACGCTGAGAACAGGGAATGTATATGTTTATAATTAACATTCTTAGAACGTTCTTTGAACGTTTACTAAAAGTTGTCCTGTGGTTTTTATGGAACGTTTTTTTAATGTTCTGAGAACAGTGATGATAATGTTCTTGAATAGAACCATGAGGAAATATGCAGAACATTTTATGCTCAAGTACTAAAATTCCCACAGAAGAACGTTGTTTCTTTAAAACATTTATTTTTTGTAAAAATGTAACCTTTATGTAACTAAGGTAAGTCAGTTAAGAACAAATTCTTATTTACAATGACGGCCTACCGAGGAACAGTGGGTTAACTGCCTTGTTCAGGGGCAGAACGACAGATTTTTACCTTGTCAAGCTCGGAGATTCAAGCCAGCAAACAGACCTTAATGTTCTCTGAATATTCTGAGAACATGACTTTAAACATAACCATGAGAAAACCCGGTGGAAACATTATGCAAGTGATAATCAACAAGGGGCTACGCGTTCACTGGAAAAACATGAACGACGTGGAAGCTGTGATCCACTACGCACTAGCGAAGTGGAACTAACCTTCCATGGAATTGCGTTATTTTCCAGAGAACGCATAGAGCCCAGAGTTGAACATCCCTTTTGTTTCACGGCTATAATTTAACACATTTTCCGCTAGAAATGTGTTAATTTTCAAGGAGAAATGTGTTCAACATCCACTGGAGTAGATAGCAAGTTTACTAATTAGCGACAGTAGTTGCCTTGGTAACCAAACAGACAGACTTGCTAGTTTAGTTTACCGAACGATCAGTCCTAGCTTGATATTATGAAAATCGAAATCAACAATGCCAATAATGTTTTCAATTCAACTTTTGATTTCAAAAGCAGCTCAAACACAGAACATGTAAGAACTATAGCGTTTAAATTCTACCGTGCAAATATACAATGCGTTATAGGGAAATAAAGCACACTGTGGAATGCCCTTCAGGCCAATCAGATATGAGTATTCAACAATGTCATGTTATAAACTGAAGTATTGAAATTCCCACAGGAGAATATTGTTTCTTAACGTTCTCTGAATTATTTGAGAACATTTCCAATGTCAAACCAGTTGGAGAACGTTCCTAGAACATTAACGAAAATGTAACTAAATGTAAACATGTTTGAACTTTTAGGAAATGTTTTTTTTTTAAAGTAATGAAATATCAAGAAAATATAGTTATTTTGTCATGTTCCTTCAATGTGCTGAGAATATTACAAAGCCAAGCAAATATCCTGCACCATTTCCAGACCTGTGTGGTAAGGTTGCATACAAAATAAAGTATTTCATCTATAGAAGCAGTGGATTGGTCCGTTGCATCCTGAAGAGGAAGTCTTTCATCTATAGAAGCAGTGGATTGGTCCGTTGCATCCTGAAGAGGAAGTCTAGTCTATAGAAGCAGAAGCCTCAGGTCCGTTCCCACTGGGCGCAGACGTCTAGTTTTGATTTACATTTGGTTGAGTTGTCAACTAACGTGTATTCAACTTAAAATCAACAAAATAAGTTCACCATTTCATTGGCTTTAGGTTAAAAGTTGGGTGAAAAAAAGACAATGCCTTCATGTTGATGACTTTTTGCCAAACACAATTACTTTTCCATGTTGATTCAACATCATGGCATAGATTTTTTGGGGTTGAAAAGACGTGGAAACAACGTTGAAGTTTTCTTATGGTACATAATTCAAAATATATTTTCAGATCAATGCGGTGTCACGACTTCCACCCAAGTTGGCTCCTCTCCCTGTTGGGGCGGCGCTCGGCAGTCCTCGTCACCGGTCTACTATGTAACGCACTTAAGGCGTAGTGGGTGCGGAGTCAGGCGCAGGAAGCAGAAGGTACAGAACAATGTTTTATTCCGGCACAGAGAAAACATGTTTATGCCAATACCGGGCGCACATACAAGACCGGCCCAAAACCAGGACCCAACCAGTCCGGAGGAAAAACAAAGGGAAACGCACTATCACAAACATACACAGAGGGAAAATAAGCCCGCACATAGAGCAGGCGGGCCTTACCGGCTTAAATAGCCCAACTAAAAACCTAAACAAGAAACAGGTGTAACCAATAAGACAAAACCAACAGAAAAGGGAAAAGGGATCGGTGGCAGCTAGTAGACCGGTGACGACGACCGCCGAGCGCCGCCCGAACAGGAAGAGGAGCCACCTTCGGTAGGAGTCGTGACACAGGGACCTGTATGAGAAATGGCACTCGGCGGTCGTCGTCACCGGTCTACTAGCTGCCACCGATCCCTTTACCCTTTTCTGTTGGTTTTGTCTTATTGGTTACACCTGTTCCTTGTTTCTGGTTCATTCGGGGCTATTTAAGCCTTCAAGGCCCGCCTACTTTTGTGCTTATTTCCTGTTCTGTCAGTGGAGGTTTGTGTTCTGTTACATTACGTTTTGTTTTGTGTCCCGTTTTGTTGGTAATTTGTGCCTGTTGTTTTTTGGCGTGACCAATCTTGGGAATAAATACGTATTTTCTGAAAACTCTGCTCTCTCTGCGCCTGACTCCACACCCACCACTCCTAGCTAACGTGACATGCGGCTTCTTCATTTTATGTAATTAACCTGAGTAATTAGTGTATAATTTACAGCGCCACCCTGGCTTCGTAAAGGGTGGTGGTGGAACATTGACCTGTGATGATTGCGTGATCCCTCCCTCTCCTAAAGCCATGGCTGCTCTTATGATTAGGTCATGAGTAAACAGCAGGCGTTTCTAGAGGAACTATTATCATGGAATTAGAATGGGTCTCTCCACTGAGTCTGTCCATGTAGAACCAGATATACTGATGATTCTACCCCCTCCCTCCGTTCTGTTTTACTGCAATTGTGTCAGCCCTTCGCTTGGAGGCTGCTTCTCTCCATGAGTGTGTGCATGTGTGTGTTTTCACTCCTCAGTAACCAGCCACACAGACTCACCTCTCGCCTTTGGAGACTAATTTAATATTCCACTGGGTAATATATGCTGAACTAATTCTCTACAGGATAGAGAGAGAGGGAGGAGAGAGGGAGGAGAGAGGGAGGAGAGAGAGGGAGGAGAGAGGGAGAGCGAAAAAGAGAGAGATGGGGGAGAGAGAGAGAGAGAAAGAGAGGGGGAGAGAGGGTGGAGAGAGGGAAGAGAGAGAGGGAGGAGAGGGAGGAGAGAGGGAGGAGAAAGAGAGAGACAGAGAGAGAGGGAGGAGAGAGGGAGAGCGAAAAAGAGAGAGATGGGGAGAGGAGAGAGGGAGGAGAGAGGGAGAGAGAAAGAGAGAGATGGGGGAGAGAGAGAGAGGGGGGGGAGAGAGAGCGAGAGAGAGAGAGCGAGAGAGAGAGAGAAAGTCGGGGGAAAGAAATCTGCTGTGAATAATTATCCCCGGTGTCCCTGTAGCAACACTCTGTGAAGTCGCTGTCAATAAAATATTGAACAACACAATCCATTTAAATGTAACCTCAAGAGGGGGGAACTGTGGTGGTGTGGTGTCTTTGAAAGATAGGGCTGTGGTAGCAATCAGAAACAGTAGAAGTAGACACTGTGTGTGCCCTAAATGCACCCTATGCAACATTAGGGCTATGTTCAAAAGTAGTGCACTGGGGGGAATCAAATCAAATCAAATCAAATGTATTCATATAGCCCTTCGTACATCAGCTGATATCTCAAAGTGCTGCACAGAAACCCAGCCTAAAACCCCAAACAGGAAGCAATGCAGGTGTAGAAGCATAGGAGACCATTTGGGATTCAACAACAGACAGGGAGGAAGAGGAGAGACAGACGAAGACCACATAGACCGCCTACAGACCGGCTTGTGAGGGGAATGTTTGTGTTCCAAAATAACATCCTATTCACTATATAGTGCAATACCTTTGAGCAGAGCCCTTTGGGAAATAGGGTGTCGTTTGGGACACAGGCAAGAGCTAGCTCATCATCATCATCATAACGTTTAACTTGTGAAAAAACAGAGGGACTTCCTGTCTTCTTGAATTAGGAGTTAGTGTCCTGAGGGAGGAAACAGAGGGACTTCCTGTCTCCTTGAATTAGGAGTTAGTGTCCTGAGGGAGGAAACAGAGGGACTTCCTGTCTCCTTGAATTAGGAGTTAGTGTCCTGAGGGAGGAAACAGAAGGACTTCCTGTCTCCTTGAATTAGGAGTTAGTGTCCTGAGGGAGGAAACAGAGGGACTCCCTTTCTCCTTGAATTAGGAGTTAGTGTCCTGAGGGAGGAAACAGAGGGACTTCCTGTCTCCTTGAATTAGGAGTTAGTGTCCTGAGGGAGGAAACAGAGGGACTTCCTGTCTCCTTGAATTAGGAGTTAGTGTCCTGAGGGAGGAAACAGAAGGACTTCCTGTCTCCTTGAATTAGGAGTTAGTGTCCTGAGGGAGGAAACAGAGGGACTTCCTGTCTCCTTGAATTAGGAGTTAGTGTCCTGAGGGAGGAAACAGAGGGACTTCCTGTCTCCTTGAATTAGGAGTTAGTGTCCTGAGGGAAGAAACAGAGGGACTTCCTGTCTCCTTGAAATAGGTGTTAGTGTCCTGAGGGAGGAAACAGAAGGACCTCCTGTCTCCTTGAATTAGGAGTTAGTGTCCTGAGGGAGGAAACAGAGGGACTTCCTGTCTCCTTGAATTATGAGTTAGTGTCCTGAGGGAGGAAACAGAAGGACTTCCTGCCTCCTTGAATTAGGAGTTAGTGTCCTGAGGGAGGAAACAGAAGGACTTCCTGTCTCGTTGAATTAGGAGTTAGTGTCCTGAGGGAGGAAACAGAAGGACTTCCTGTCTCCTTGAATTAGGAGTTAGTGTCCTGAGGGAGGAAACAGAAGGACTTCCTGTCTCCTTGAATTAGGAGTTAGTGTCCTGAGGGAGGAAACAGAAGGACTTCCTGTCTCCTTGAATTAGGAGTTAGTGTCCTGAGGGAGGAAACAGAGAGACTTCATGTCTCCTTGAATTGGGAGTTAGTGTCCTGAGGGAGGAAACAGAGAAACTTCCTGCCTCCTTGAATTAGGTGTTAGTGTCCTGAGGGAGGAAACAGAGGGACTTTCTGTCTCCTTGAATTAGGAGTTAGTGTCCTGAGGGAAGAAACAGAGGGACTTCCTGTCTCCTTGAATTAGGAGTTATTGTCCTGAGGGAGGAAACAGAAGGACTTCCTGTCTCCTTGAATTAGGAGTTAGTGTCCTGAGGGAGGAAACAGAAGGACTTCCTGTCTCCTTGAATTAGGAGTTAGTGTCCTGAGGGAGGAAACAGAAGGACTTCCTGTCTCCTTGAATTAGGAGTTCGTGTCCTGAGGGAGGAAACAGAGGGACTTCCTGTCTCCTTGAATTAGGAGTTAGTGTCCTGAGGGAGGAAACAGAGGGACTCCCTGTCTCCTTGAATTAGGAGTTAGTGTCCTGAGGGAAGCCTTGAATTACTGGAAATAGGTCAGGAGGGGATGAAGAATTAAATGAGGATGGTCTCCCCTGAGAGACAATTGGGTGTGGAGCTTATTATTGTCAGTGGGCTTGTTGTAATAGGAGCTATAGCTGTATGTGTGTCTATGTGTGTCTGTGTGTGTGTGTGTGTGTGTGTGTGTGTGTGTGTGTGTGTGTGTGTGTGTGTGTGTGTGTGTGTGTGTGTGTGTGTGTGTGTGTGTGTGTGTGTGTGTGTGTGTGTGTGTGTGTGCTGCAGATTTGTTTATCATTTGCAAGGGCTGCATTCTATTTTATTTAGAGCAGCCATGAACAACTGAGTGGTTTTACAGAGATCCAATTACAGGTCCTGAAGACCTCTCTACAGATTACAGGTCCTGAAGACCTCTCTACAGATTACAGATCCTGAAGACCTCTCTACAGATTACAGATCCTGAAGACCTCTCTACAGATTACAGGTCCTGAAGACCTCTCTACAGATTACAGATCCTGAAGACCTCTCTACAGATTACAGATCCTGAAGACCTCTCTACTGATTACAGATCCTGAAGACCTCTCTACTGATTACAGATCCTGAAGACCTCTCTACTGATTACAGATCCTGAAGACCTCTCTACAGATTACAGATCCTGAAGACCTCTCTACTGATTACAGATCCTGAAGACCTCTCTACAGATTACAGGTCCTGAAGACCTCTCTACAGATTACAGATCCTGAAGACCTCTCTACTGATTACAGATCCTGAAGACCTCTCTACTGATTACCAGTCCTGAAGACCTCTACTGATTACAGGTCCTGAAGACCTCTCTACTGATTACAGATCCTGAAGACCTCTCTACTGATTACCAGTCCTGAAGACCTCTACTGATTACAGGTCCTGAAGACCTCTCTACTGATTACAGGTCCTGAAGACCTCTCTACAGATTACAGGTCCTGAAGACCTCTCTACAGATTACAGGTCCTGAAGACCTCTCTACAGATTACAGATCCTGAAGACCTCTCTACTGATTACCAGTCCTGAAGACCTCTACTGATTACAGGTCCTGAGACCTCTCTACTGATTACAGGTCCTGAAGACCTCTCTACTGATTACAGGTCCTGAAGACCTCTCTACCGATTACAGGTCCTGAAGACCTCTCTACAGATTACAGGTCCTGAAGACCTCTCTACTGATTACAGGTCCTGAAGACCTCTCTACTGATTACAGGTCCTGAAGACCTCTCTACAGATTACAGGTCCTGAAGACCTCTATACTGATTACAGGTCCTGAAGATCTCTCTACAGATTACAGGTCCTGAAGACCTCTTTACTGATTACAGGTCCTGAAGATCTCTCTACTGATTACAGGTCCTGAAGACCTCTCTACTGATTACAGGTCCTGAAGACCTCTCTACTGATTACAGGTCCTGAAGACCTCTTTACTGATTACAGGTCCTGAAGACCTCTCTACTGATTACAAGTCCTGAAGACCTCTCTCTTCATGAATACGTCCTGGTCCAATTTCTCTGTGCCTTAGGAATGCCAAACAGAGAAACCTGCAAGAAAGGCCAATATTATTGCTACATATGTCTCTATTAGTTGGTCTAGAGATGCAGTGCTTGACTAGTTCCAGCAACTGATAGCCACTTCTAGAGATTGTAATTAACAGGCACTACTGGTTTTTATTAAGTGTTTTACAGAACAATCACTAAAGTTCACATACTCATGGCTTCCGCATAGAGGAGTGTATATGGTGTTACATAGAGGAGTGTAGATGGTGTTATATAGAGGAGTGTAGATGGTGTTATATAGAGGAGTGTAGATGGTGTTATACAGAGTGTAGATGGTGTTACATAGAGGAGTGTAGATGATGTTACATAGTGGAGTGTAGATGGTGTTATACAGAGTGTAGATGGTGTTATATAGAGGAGTGTAGATGGTGTTATATAGAGGAGTGTAGATGGTGTTACATAGAGGAGTGTAGATGGTGTTATACAGAGTGTAGATGGTGTTACATAGAGGAGTGTAGATGGTGTTATATAGAGGAGTGTAGATGGTGTTATATAGATGAGTGTAGATGGTGTTATACATAGTGTATATGGTGTTACATAGTGGAGTGTAGATGGTGTTATACAGAGGA
Organism: Salvelinus alpinus; assembly: GCF_045679555.1. Classification (NCBI taxonomy): domain Eukaryota; kingdom Metazoa; phylum Chordata; class Actinopteri; order Salmoniformes; family Salmonidae; genus Salvelinus; species Salvelinus alpinus. Next base: position 6,073,011 of record NC_092088.1, read on the forward strand.
GTGTAGATGGTGTTACATAGAGGAGTGTAAATGGTGTTATATAGAGGAGTGTAGATGGTGTTACATAGAGGAGTGTAAATGGTGTTATACAGAGGAGAGGAGATGGTGTTATACAGAGTGTAGATGGTGTTACATAGAGGAGTGTAGATGGTGTTACATAGAGGAGTGTAGATGGTGTTACATAGAGGAGTGTAGATGGTGTTACATAGAGGAGTGTAGATGGTGTTATACAGAGTGTAGATGGTGTTACATAGTGGAGTGTAGATGGTGTTATACAGAGGAGTGTAGATGGTGTTACATAGAGGAGTGTAAATGGTGTTATACAGAGGAGAGGAGATGGTGTTATACAGAGTGTAGATGGTGTTACATAGAGGAGTGTAGATGGTGTTACATAGAGGAGTGTAGATGGTGTTATATAGAGGAGTGTAGATGGTGTTATACAGAGTGTAGATGGTGTTACATAGAGGAGTGTAGATGGTGTTATATAGAGGAGTGTAGATGGTGTTATATAGAGGAGTGTAGATGGTGTTATACAGAGTGTAGATGGTGTTACATAGAGGAGTGTAGATGGTGTTATATAGAGGAGTGTAGATGGTGTTATATAGAGGAGTGTAGATGGTGTTATACAGAGTGTAGATGGTGTTACATAGAGGAGTGTAGATGGTGTTATATAGAGGAGTGTAGATGGTGTTATATAGAGGAGTGTAGATGGTGTTATACAGAGTGTAGATGGTGTTACATAGTGGAGTGTAGATGGTGTTACATAGAGGAGTGTAGATGGTGTTATACAGAGTGTAGATGGTGTTACATAGTGGAGTGTAGATGGTGTTATACAGAGTGTAGATGGTGTTACATAGTGGAGTGTAGATGGTGTTACATAGAGGAGTGTAGATGGTGTTATATAGAGGAGTGTAGATGGTGTTACATACAGGAGTGTAGATGGTGTTACATAGTGGAGTGTAGATGGTGTTACATAGAGGAGTGTAGATGGTGTTATACAGAGTGTAGATGGTGTTACATAGAGGAGTGTAGATGGTGTTATATAGAGGAGTGTAGATGGTGTTACATAGAGGAGTGTAGATGGTGTTATACAGAGGAGTGTAGATGGTGTTACATAGAGGAGTGTAGATGGTGTTATATAGAGGAGTGTAGATGGTGATACATAGAGGAGTGTAGATGGTGTTATACAGAGGAGTGTAGATGGTGTTACATAGAGGAGTGTAGATGGTGTTACATAGAGGAGTGTAGATGGTGTTATATAGAGGAGTGTAGATGGTGTTATACAGAGGAGTGTAGATGGTGTTACATAGAGGAGTGTAGATGGTGTTATACAGAGTGTAAATGGTGTTACATAGAGGAGTGTAGATGGTGTTATATAGAGGAGTGTAGATGGTGTTATATAGAGGAGTGTAGATGGTGTTATATAGAGGAGTGTAGATGGTGTTATACATAGTGTATATGGTGTTACATAGTGGAGTGTAGATGGTGTTATACAGAGGAGTGTAGATGGTGTTACATAGAGGAGTGTAAATGGTGTTATACAGAGGAGTGTAGATGGTGTTACATAGAGGAGTGTAAATGGTGTTATACAGAGGAGAGGAGATGGTGTTATACAGAGTGTAGATGGTGTTACATAGAGGAGTGTAGATGGTGTTACATAGAGGAGTGTAGATGGTGTTACATAGAGGAGTGTAGATGGTGTTACATAGAGGAGTGTAGATGGTGTTACATAGAGGAGTGTAGATGGTGTTATACAGAGTGTAGATGGTGTTACATAGTGGAGTGTAGATGGTGTTATATAGAGGAGTGTAGATGGTGTTACATAGAGGAGTGTAGATGGTGTTACATAGAGGAGTGTAGATGGTGTTACATAGAGGAGTGTAGATGGTGTTACATAGTGGAGTGTAGATGGTGTTATATAGAGGAGTGTAGATGGTGTTACATAGAGGAGTGTAGATGGTGTTACATAGAGGAGTGTAGATGGTGTTACATAGAGGAGTGTAGATGGTGTTACATAGAGGAGTGTAGATGGTGTTACATAGTGGAGTGTAGATGGTGTTATATAGAGGAGTGTAGATGGTGTTACATAGAGGAGTGTAGATGGTGTTACATAGAGGAGTGTAGATGGTGTTACATAGAGGAGTGTAGATGGTGTTACATAGTGGAGTGTAGATGGTGTTATATAGAGGAGTGTAGATGGTGTTATACAGAGGAGTGTAGATGGTGTTACATAGAGGAGTGTAGATGGTGTTACATAGAGGAGTGTAGATGGTGTTACATAGAGGAGTGTAGATGGTGTTACATAGTGGAGTGTAGATGGTGTTATATAGAGGAGTGTAGATGGTGTTACATAGAGGAGTGTAGATGGTGTTACATAGAGGAGTGTAGATGGTGTTACATAGAGGAGTGTAGATGGTGTTATACAGAGTGTATATGGTGTTACATAGAGGAGTGTAGATGGGGTTACATAGTGGAGTGTAGATGGTGTTATATAGAGGAGTGTAGATGGTGTTACATAGAGGAGTGTAGATGGTGTTATACAGAGTGTAGATGGTGTTACATAGAGGAGTGTAGATGGTGTTATATAGAGGAGTGTAGATGGTGTTATACAGAATGTAGATGGTGTTACATAGAGGAGTGTAGATGGTGTTATACAGAGGAGTGTAGATGGTGTTATATAGAGGAGTGTAGATGGTGTTATACAGAATGTAGATGGTGTTACATAGAGGAGTGTAGATGGTGTTATATAGAGGAGTGTAGATGGTGTTATATAGAGGAGTGTAGATGGTGTTATACAGAGTGTAGATGGTGTTACATAGAGGAGTGTAGATGGTGTTATATAGAGGAGTGTAGATGGTGTTATATAGAGGAGTGTAGATGGTGTTATACAGAGTGTAGATGGTGTTACATAGAGGAGTGTAGATGGTGTTATATAGAGGAGTGTAGATGGTGTTATATAGAGGAGTGTAGATGGTGTTATACAGAGTGTAGATGGTGTTACATAGTGGAGTGTAGATGGTGTTACATAGAGGAGTGTAGATGGTGTTATACAGAGTGTAGATGGTGTTACATAGTGGAGTGTAGATGGTGTTATACAGAGTGTAGATGGTGTTACATAGTGGAGTGTAGATGGTGTTACATAGAGGAGTGTAGATGGTGTTATACAGAGTGTAGATGGTGTTACATAGAGGAGTGTAGATGGTGTTATATAGAGGAGTGTAGATGGTGTTACATAGAGGAGTGTAGATGGTGTTATACAGAGGAGTGTAGATGGTGTTACATAGAGGAGTGTAGATGGTGTTATATAGAGGCGTGTAGATGGTGATACATAGAGGAGTGTAGATGGTGTTATACAGAGGAGTGTAGATGGTGTTACATAGAGGAGTGTAGATGGTGTTACATAGAGGAGTGTAGATGGTGTTATATAGAGGAGTGTAGATGGTGTTATACAGAGGAGTGTAGATGGTGTTACATAGAGGAGTGTAGATGGTGTTATACAGAGTGTAGATGGTGTTACATAGAGGAGTGTAGATGGTGTTATATAGAGGAGTGTAGATGGTGTTATATAGAGGAGTGTAGATGGTGTTATATAGAGGAGTGTAGATGGTGTTATACATAGTGTATATGGTGTTACATAGTGGAGTGTAGATGGTGTTATACAGAGGAGTGTAGATGGTGTTACATAGAGGAGTGTAAATGGTGTTATACAGAGGAGTGTAGATGGTGTTACATAGAGGAGTGTAAATGGTGTTATACAGAGGAGAGGAGATGGTGTTATACAGAGTGTAGATGGTGTTACATAGAGGAGTGTAGATGGTGTTACATAGAGGAGTGTAGATGGTGTTACATAGAGGAGTGTAGATGGTGTTACATAGAGGAGTGTAGATGGTGTTACATAGAGGAGTGTAGATGGTGTTACATAGAGGAGTGTAGATGGTGTTATACAGAGTGTAGATGGTGTTACATAGTGGAGTGTAGATGGTGTTATATAGAGGAGTGTAGATGGTGTTACATAGAGGAGTGTAGATGGTGTTACATAGAGGAGTGTAGATGGTGTTACATAGAGGAGTGTAGATGGTGTTACATAGTGGAGTGTAGATGGTGTTATATAGAGGAGTGTAGATGGTGTTACATAGAGGAGTGTAGATGGTGTTACATAGAGGAGTGTAGATGGTGTTACATAGAGGAGTGTAGATGGTGTTATACAGAGTGTATATGGTGTTACATAGAGGAGTGTAGATGGTGTTACATAGTGGAGTGTAGATGGTGTTATATAGAGGAGTGTAGATGGTGTTACATAGAGGAGTGTAGATGGTGTTATACAGAGTGTAGATGGTGTTACATAGAGGAGTGTAGATGGTGTTATATAGAGGAGTGTAGATGGTGTTATACAGAATGTAGATGGTGTTACATAGAGGAGTGTAGATGGTGTTATACAGAGGAGTGTAGATGGTGTTATATAGAGGAGTGTAGATGGTGTTATACAGAATGTAGATGGTGTTACATAGAGGAGTGTAGATGGTGTTATATAGAGGAGTGTAGATGGTGTTATATAGAGGAGTGTAGATGGTGTTATACAGAGTGTAGATGGTGTTACATAGAGGAGTGTAGATGGTGTTATATAGAGGAGTGTAGATGGTGTTATATAGAGGAGTGTAGATGGTGTTATACAGAGTGTAGATGGTGTTACATAGAGGAGTGTAGATGGTGTTATATAGAGGAGTGTAGATGGTGTTATATAGAGGAGTGTAGATGGTGTTATACAGAGTGTAGATGGTGTTACATAGTGGAGTGTAGATGGTGTTACATAGAGGAGTGTAGATGGTGTTATACAGAGTGTAGATGGTGTTACATAGTGGAGTGTAGATGGTGTTATACAGAGTGTAGATGGTGTTACATAGTGGAGTGTAGATGGTGTTACATAGAGGAGTGTAGATGGTGTTATACAGAGTGTAGATGGTGTTACATAGTGGAGTGTAGATGGTGTTACATAGAGGAGTGTAGATGGTGTTATACAGAGTGTAGATGGTGTTACATAGAGGAGTGTAGATGGTGTTATATAGAGGAGTGTAGATGGTGTTTTATAGAGGAGTGTAGATGGTGTTATACAGAGGAGTGTAGATGGTGTTACATAGAGGAGTGTAGATGGTGTTATATAGAGGAGTGTAGATGGTGATACATAGAGGAGTGTAGATGGTGTTATACAGAGGAGTGTAGATGGTGTTACATAGAGGAGTGTAGATGGTGTTACATAGAGGAGTGTAGATGGTGTTATATAGAGGAGTGTAGATGGTGTTACATAGAGGAGTGTAGATGGTGTTACATAGAGGAGTGTAGATGGTGTTATACAGAGTGTAGATGGTGTTACATAGAGGAGTGTAGATGGTGTTATATAGAGGAGTGTAGATGGTGTTATATAGAGGAGTGTAGATGGTGTTATACAGAGGAGTGTAGATGGTGTTACATAGAGGAGTGTAGATGGTGTTATACAGAGTGTAGATGGTGTTACATAGAGGAGTGTAGATGGTGTTATATAGAGGAGTGTAGATGGTGTTATACAGAGGAGTGTAGATGGTGTTACATAGAGGAGTGTAGATGGTGTTACATAGAGGAGTGTAGATGGTGTTACATAGAGGAGTGTAGATGGTGTTATATAGAGGAGTGTAGATGGTGTTACATAGAGGAGTGTAGATGGTGTTATATAGAGGAGTGTAGATGGTGTTACATAGAGGAGTGTAGATGGTGTTATATAGAGGAGTGTAGATGGTGTTACATAGAGGAGTGTAGATGGTGTTACATAGAGGAGTGTAAATGGTGTTACATAGAGGAGTGTAGATGGTGTTATATAGAGGAGTGTAGATGGTGTTACATAGAGGAGTGTAGATGGTGTTACATAGAGGAGTGTAGATGGTGTTATACAGAGGAGTGTAGATGGTGTTACATAGAGGAGTGTAGATGGTGTTATACAGAGGAGTGTAGATGGTGTTATACAGAGGAGTGTAGATGGTGTTACATAGAGGAGTGTAGATGGTGTTATATAGGGGAGTGTAGATGGTGTTATATAGAGGAGTGTAGATGGTGTTATATAGAGGAGTGTAGATGGTGTTACATAGAGGAGTGTAGATGGTGTTATATAGAGGAGTGTAGATGGTGTTACATAGAGGAGTGTAGATGGTGTTACATAGAGGAGTGTAGATGGTGTTACATAGAGGAGTGTAGATGGTGTTACATAGAGGAGTGTAGATGGTGTTATACAGAGGAGTGTAGATGGTGTTACATAGAGGAGTGTAGATGGTGTTATATAGAGGAGTGTAGATGGTGTTATATAGAGGAGTGTAGATGGTGTTATACAGAGGAGTGTAGATGGTGTTACATAGAGGAGTGTAGATGGTGTTACATAGAGGAGTGTAAATGGTGTTACATAGAGGAGTGTAGATGGTGTTATATAGAGGAGTGTAGATGGTGTTACATAGAGGAGTGTAGATGTGTTACATAGAGGAGTGTAGATGGTGTTATATAGAGGAGTGTAGATGGTGTTATATAGAGGAGTGTAGATGGTGTTACATAGAGGAGTGTAGATGGTGTTACATAGAGGAGTGTAGATGTGTTATATAGAGGAGTGTAGATGTATATTTTTTGTTTTACATTCCTTAGAAGAAGACTTTACTTTTTGACTCCCCTTCAGGATGCAGACGGCTTCATTATTTCCCATTTTCTTATTAAAACTAAATATGTTATCTCCAGGGCAATGCCTTCCTGCCCGTTAGTGTAATAGAGTATATGCATGTGAAAACACTGGGCTATATACTGTGTGTGAAACAGAATCCCTCTGTCCTCTACTCTGGAGAGCCATGTGCAAGCTGAATAATTTACTCAGAGAGCAATGATAATAACAGCATTATCCTTTCACCACTCCATCACCGTGTGTGAAAACAGGAGCAGCTGATTGGAAGAGACGAGCCTTGTTCCATCACTTTGCCTCTCTCTACACACCCATCCTCATTTCATTCTTCATCCCATCCCCTCCCCTCCTGACTTATTTCCAGTAAGAAATAAAACATTTAAAAAAGTAACCAAACACTGTATAGCCTCAAAACATAGTTCAAACTATAATGTTGATATAATGGATGGTCAGTCCTTGCATCCATAGCTCGGTCTAAGAATTTGAGAGTGGTTACATTTCTTCAGGCCCCCCCCCCCAGCTCACTTAACCTCCACAGATCCAATGCAAAGGACCATTCGTAGGGATTTTGAATCTGAGCAGGGTGCTGTTGAATCTGAGCTGGGTGCTGTTGAATCTGAGCTGGGTGTTGTTGAATCTGAGCTGGATGTTGTTGAATCTGGGCTGGGTGTTGTTGAATCTGAGCAGGGTGTTGTTGAATCTGGGCTGGGTGTTGTTGAATCTGAGCAGGGTGTTGTTGAATCTGAGCTGGGTGTTGTTGAATCTGAGCTGGGTGCTGTTGGATCTGAGCTGGGTGCTGTTGAATCTGAGCTGGATGTTGTTGAATCTGGGCTGGGTGTTGTTGAATCTGAGCAGGGTGTTGTTGAATCTGAGCTGGGTGTTGTTGAATCTGAGCTGGGTGCTGTTGAATCTGAGCTGGGTGTTGTTGGATCTGAGCTGGGTGCTGTTGAATCTGAGCTGGGTGCTGTTGAATCTGAGCTGGGTGTTGTTGAATCTGAGCTGGGTGTTGTTGAATCTGAGCTGGGGGCTGTTGGATCTGAGCTGGGTGCTGTTGAATCTGAGCTGGGTGCTGTTGAATCTGAGCTGGGTGCTGTTGAATCTGAGCTGGGTGCTGTTGAATCTGGGCTGGATGTTGTTGAATCTGGGCTGGGTGTTGTTGAATCTGAGCAGGGTGTTGTTGAATCTGAGCTGGGTGTTGTTGAATCTGAGCAGGGTGTTGTTGAATCTGAGCTGGGTGTTGTTGAATCTGAGCTGGGGGCTGTTGGATCTGAGCTGGGTGCTGTTGAATCTGAGCTGGGTGCTGTTGAATCTGAGCTGGGTGCTGTTGAATCTGAGCTGGGTGTTGTTGAATCTGAGCTGGGTGCTGTTGAATCTGAGCTGGGTGCTGTTGAATCTGAGCAGGGTGTTGTTGAATCTGAGCTGGGTGTTGTTGAATCTGAGCTGGGGGCTGTTGGATCTGAGCTGGGTGCTGTTGAATCTGAGCTGGGTGCTGTTGAATCTGAGCTGGGTGCTGTTGAATCTGAGCTGGGTACTGTTGAATCTGAGCTGGGTGTTGTTGAATCTGAGCTGGGTGCTGTTGAATCTGAGCTGGGTGCTGTTGAATCTGAGCTGGGTGCTGTTGAATCTGAGCTGGGTGCTGTTGAATCTGAGCAGGGTGTTGTTGAATCTGAGCTGGGTGCTGTTGAATCTGAGCAGGGTGTTGTTGAATCTGAGCTGGGTGCTGTTGAATCTGAGCTGGGTGTTGTTGAATCTGAGCTGGGTTCTGTTGAATCTGAGCTGGGTGCTGTTGAATCTGAGCTGGGTGTTGTTGAATCTGAGCTGGGTGTTGTTGAATCTGAGCTGGGTGCTGTTGAATCTGAGCTGGGTGCTGTTGAATCTGAGCTGGGTGTTGTTGAATCTGAGCTGGGTGCTGTTGAATCTGAGCTGGGTGCTGTTGAATCTGAGCTGGGTGTTGTTGAGTCTGAGCTGGGTGCTGTTGAATCTGAGCAGGGTGTTGTTGAATCTGAGCAGGGTGTTGTTGAATCTGAGCTGGGTGTTGTTGAATCTGAGCTGGGTGCTGTTGAATCTAAGCTGGATGCTGTTGAATCTGAGCTGGGTGCTGTTGAATCTGAGCTGGGTGCTGTTGAATCTGAGCTGGGTGTTGTTGAATCTGAACTGGGTGCTGTTGGATCTGAGCTGGGTGCTGTTGGATCTGAGCAGGGTGTTGTTGAATCAGAGCTGGGTGCTGTTGAATCTGAGCTGGGTGCTGTTGAATCTGAGCTGGGTGCTGTTGAATCTGAGCTGGGTGTTGTTGAATCTGAGCTGGGTGCTGTTGAATCTGAGCTGGGTGCTGTTGAATCTGAGCTGGGTGTTGTTGAGTCTGAGCTGGGTGCTGTTGAATCTGAGCAGGGTGTTGTTGAATCTGAGCAGGGTGTTGTTGAATCTGAGCTGGGTGTTGTTGAATCTGAGCTGGGTGCTGTTGAATCTAAGCTGGATGCTGTTGAATCTGAGCTGGGTGCTGTTGAATCTGAGCTGGGTGCTGTTGAATCTGAGCTGGGTGTTGTTGAATCTGAACTGGGTGCTGTTGGATCTGAGCTGGGTGCTGTTGGATCTGAGCAGGGTGTTGTTGAATCAGAGCTGGGTGCTGTTGAATCTGAGCTGGGTGCTGTTGAATCTGAGCTGGGTGCTGTTGAATCTGAGCTGGGTGCTGTTGAATCTGAGCTGGGTGCTGTTGAATCTGAGCTGGGTGCTGTTTCAACATGAATATTTAAGGGAAAGCCAGAGAGGAGTGCAGGGAAATGTAACTGTTTAAGTCGATGAGGAATCAGGGAGTCTAGATAACTGCTGGTGTGGTTTAAATAACTGTTAATTAACAACAGCCACGTTTGTCTTCCACACTATACATAACCAACGCCCCACTGACAACATATTTTACAACACAAGTAATTGAAATATGTGTCCTAAATGGCACACTAGTCCCTATGTAGTACCATATTCCCTACATAATGCACTATTCCCTATATAACGAACATTTCCCTGTATAAGGCACTAATCCCTATATAATACACTATCCCTATATAAGGCACTATTCCCAATATTATGCACCCTATTCCCTATATAATGCACCCTATTTCTATATTATGCACCCTATTCCCTATATAAGGCACTATTCCCTATATAAGGCCCTATTCCCTATATAATGCACTAGTCCCTATATAATGCACTAGTCCCTATATAATGCTATATAATGCACTAGTCCCTATAAAATGCTATATAATGCACTATTTCCTATATAATGCACTATTCCCTATATAATGCACTAGTCCCTATATAATGCACTATTCCCTATATAATGCACTAGTCCCTATATAATACACTATTCCCTATATAATGCTATATAATGCGCTAGTCCCTATATAATACACTATTCCCTATATAATGCACTAGTCTCTATATAATACACTGGTCCCTATATAATGCTTTATAATGCACTAGTCCCTATATAATGCACTAGTCCCTATATAATGCACTATTCCCTATATAATGCTATATAATGCACTATCCCCTATATAATGCACTAGTCCCTATGTAATGCTATATAGTGCACTATTCCCTTTATAATGCACTATTCCCTATATAATGCACTATTCCCTATATAATGCACTATTCCCTTTATAATGCACTATTCCCTATATAATGCACTATTCCCTATATAATGCACTATTCCCTATATAATGCACTATTCCCTATATAATGCACTATTCCCTATATAATGCGCTAGTCCCTATATAATGCACTAGTAACTATATAATGCACTAGTCCCTGTATAATGCACTATTCCCTATATAATGCACTATTCCCTATATAATGCACTATTCCCTTTATAATGCACTATTCCCTATATAATTCACTATTCCCTATATAATGCACTATTCCCTATATGATGCGCTATTCCCTTTATAATGCACTATTCCCTATATAATGCACTAGTCCCTATATAATGCACTAGTAACTATATAATGCACTATTCCCTATATAATGCACTATTCCCTATGTAATGCACTAGTCCCTATATAATGTTATATAATGCACTAGTCCCTATATAATGCACTATTCCCTATATAATGCACCAGTCCCTATATAATGCACTAGTCTCTATATAATGCACTAGTCCCTATATAATGCACTAGTCCCTATATAATGCACTAGTCCCTATATAATGCACTATTCCCTATATAATGCACTATTTACTATATAATACACTACTCCCTGTATAATGCAGTATTCCCTATGTAATGCACTAGTCCCTATGTAATGCACTAGTCCCTATATAATGCACTAGTCCCTATATAATGCACTATTCCCTATATAATGCACTAGTCCCTATATAATGCACTAGTCCCTATATAATGCACTAGTCCCTATATAATGCACTATTCCCTATATAATGCACTAGTCCCTATATAATGCACTATTCCCTATATAATGCACTATTCCCTATATAATGCACTAGTCCCTATATAATGCACTATTCCCTATATAATGCACTAGTCCCTATATAATGCACTATTCCCTATATAATGCACTAGTGCCTATATAATGCACTAGTCCCTATATAATGCACTATTCCCTATATAATGCACTAGTCCCTATATAATGCACTAGTCCCTATATAATGCACTAGTCCCTATATAATGCACTATTCCCTATATAATGCACTAGTGCCTATATAATGCACTAGTCCCTATATAATGCACTAGTCCCTATATAATGCACTAGTCCCTATATAATGCACTATTCCCTATATAATGCACTAGTCCCTATATAATGCACTAGTCCCTATATAATGCACTATTCCCTATATAATGCACTAGTCCCTGTATAATGCACTATTCCCTATATAATGCACTATTCCCTATATAATGCACTATTCCCTATATAATGCACTAGTCCCTATATAATGCACTAGTCCCTATATAATGCACTATTCCCTATATAATGCACTAGTCCCTGTATAATGCACTATTCCCTATATAATGCACTATTCCCTATATAATGCACTATTCCCTATATAATGCACTAGTCCCTATATAATGCACTATTCCCTATATAATGCACTAGTCCCTGTATAATGCACTATTCCCTATATAATGCACTATTCCCTATATAATGCACTAGTCCCTATATAATGCACTATTCCCTATATAATGCACTAGTCCCTGTATAATGCACTATTCCCTATATAATGCCATTTAGTGCAGTAATACATGTCTAAGATTTTTTACCCTATTTAAATTATTCCAATTAATATAAAAGAGGAACGACCACAAGCTGGAGATTTGAACAGACGACCTCTCCATAATCAATAAACTGGAGATTTGAACAGACGACCTCTCCATAATCAATAAACTGAAGATTTGAACAGACGACCTCTCTATAATCAATAAACTGGAGATTTGAACAGACGACCTCTCCATAATCAATAAACTGAAGATTTGAACAGATGACCTCTCCATAATCAATGAACTGAAGATTTGAACAGACGACCTCTCCATAATCAATAAACTGAAGATTTGAACAGATGTCCTCTCCATAATCAATGAACTGAAGATTTGAACAGATGTCCTCTCCATAACCCGTGTCCATCAACCAAAAAAGGAGGAGTCACTATTCGGGACTGTAGCCCATAAACTACAATAAACTATTTTCCCATGAACCCTTTCCCTGGGATTATACTAAGGTTATATTCACCTCAGTTTGTCTCAAACACGTGTATATCCATTTATTAGCACTGAGCTATGGATCAGTCTTCTTATGGTAAAACACCTTAGACTAGTAGTGACAAACACACAGTCCCTCCCGAGCTGGCAAGGTGGAAAAATATTCCGTTCTTCCCTTTGGCGAGGCAGTTAACACCCAACACCTGTTCCCCGGGTGTCAAATGACGTGGATGTCGATTAAGGCAGCCCCCCCCCACGCACCTCTCTGATTCAGAGGGGGTTGGGTTAAATGCAGAAGACACGTTTCAGTTGAATGCATTCAGTTGGACAACTGACTAGGTATCCCCCCCATTTCTCTACACATTTGTTTTTACTGGAATTGCTGCAGGAGACCGGAGGGGAACTTGACTAGAATGAAAGCTTCCCCAGGCTTATCTGCTCCTGCTGAAACCGACCAAAGTAGACTTTATGATCTTACATTGTTATATAGAAGAAACACTGGAAAGTCTACATACAGGGATTGGTGTAAATAGATGTTTAAATGTCCAATACAGCCATTTTTATTTAAATATCAAATCATTTCTGGGTAACAATTCCAATTCCAAATCAAATCAAATTTTTCACATGTTTCGTAAACAACAGTGAAATGCTTACTTACTTCCCAACAATACTATAAAAAAGAACACAAGGAATACATCCACAATTAGTAACAATAACTTGGCTATATACACGGGGTACCAGTACAGAGTCCATGTGCAGGGGTACGAGGTAATTGAGGCAGATATGTACATATAGGTCGGGGGAGGCAACAGGATAGATAATAAACAATAGCAGCGGCGTACGTGATGAGTCAATAGAGTCAGTGCAAAAAGGGTGTCAATGCAGGTAGCTATTTGGTTAACTATTTAGTAGTCTTATGGCTTGGGGGTAGAAGATGTTCAGGTTCCTGTTGGTTCCAGACTTCGTGTATCGGTACCACTTGCCATGCAGTAGCAGAGAGAACCGTCTATGAATTGGGTGGCAGGAGTTTTTTTAAACAATTTTTAGGGCCTTCCTCTGACACCGTCTGGTATAGAGGTCCTGGATGGCAGGTAGCTCGGCCCAAGTGATGTACGCACAATCCCCTGTAGAGCCTTGCGGTCGGATGCCAAGCAGTTGCCATATCAAGTGATGATGTAGCCAGTCAATATACGCTTAATGGTGCAGCTGTAGAACTTTTTGAGGATCTGAGGGCCCATGAGCCGTCTGAGGGGGAACAGGCGTTGGTTGTCGTGCCCTCTTCACAACTGTGTTGGTGTGTTTGGACCATGATAGGTCCTTAGTGATGTGAACCCACAGGTACTTGAAACTCTCGACCCGCTCCACTACAGCCCTGTGGATGTGAATGGGGGCGTGCTCAGCCCTCCATTTCCTGTAGTCCATGATCAGCTCCTTTGTCTTGCTGATGTTGAGGGAGAGGTTGTTGTCCTGGCACCACAATGCCAAGTCTCTGACCTCCTCTCTATTGGCGGTTTCATCGCTGTCGGTGGCCAGGTCTACCATAGTCAAGCAAACTTAATGATGGTGTTGGAGTCGTGTGCAGCCACACAGTCGTGGGTGAACAGAGAGCACAGGAGGGGACTAAACACGCACCCCTGAGGTGCCCCCGTATTGAGGGACAGCGTGGCGGATGTGTTGTTACCTACCCTTACCTCCTGGCGGTGGCTCGTCAGGAAGTCCAGGATCCAGTTGCAGAGGGAGGTGTTCAATCCTGTTGTCCTTAGCTTAGTGATGAGCTTTGAAAGCACTTTGGTGTTGAATGCTGAGGTGTAGTCAACGAACAGCATTCTCACGTACTGTAGGTGTTCCTCTTGGTGGTCTGTTTGATGCATAGGTATTAAATCACTGGGCCATGGAGAGGTTGAACATGTCAGTGAAGACACTTGCCAGCTGGTCAGCAGATGCTCTGAGTATGCTTCCTGGTAATCCATCTGGCTCGGCGGACTTGTGAATGTTGACCTGTTTAAAGGTCTTACTCACATCGGCTACGGCAGGGTTCCCCAACCGGTGGCCAGCGTGCGATTTTTTTGGTCTCAAGTTTTCTGAGCAAAAATGTATTCTTTTATTTTTTTTGACATAAAAGACTCTTAAAACACCATCAAATCAGCTACAAGTTATTTTGTTTTTGTAAATCTGTTCCAAAGTATTCCCATGCATGATAGAGAGACATACATTATGTGATCGTATACAAATGTAAACAAGGTTAGAAATGATTGCTTTTGCCAAATATGATCTCTCTTTGGGCATCTTGCGGTCAATTTGCAGTCTACAAATTATTCAAATCAATTCAAATCAAATCAAATCAAATTTATTTTTGTAATCCGTGATTGACTGTAGACCCTGCCACATACCGCTTGTGTCTGAGCTGTTGAACTGCGACTCTACTTTGTCTCTATACTGGCACTTAGCTTGTTTGATTGCCTTGCGGAGGGAATAGCTACACTGTAATTATGTTCCGGCGCCCTGACCATCCTCTCAAGAATGAAATCAGCCCATGGCTGAAATTTTGTTGATGATCCCTGGGCTAGAGAGATCACACAGTTGTCCGGAACTCCTGGTGCTCTCATGCATGGTTCAGTGTTGCTTGACTCGAAGCAAGCATAGGATGCATTTAGCTTGTCTGGTAGGCTTGCATCGCTGGGCAGCTCGCAGCTGGGTTTCACTTTGTAATCCGTGATAGTTTGCCAGCCCTGCGACATCCGACAAGCGTCAGATGACACTCTGCCTGTTTGCTGGCTCGTTTGAGGTTGTATCAGGATTTTCTTATAAGCGCTCCTTGAAAGCTCAGTGTGGATATTGCCTGTAATCCATGGCTTTTAAGTACTTTACTGTGATTGTTTTCAATTAACTTCTAAGTGATCCCTTCGTGCGCCAATCCATTTGACAACACCCAGTGAAATAGCAGCGCGCTAAATTCAAAAACAGAAATACTCATAATAATAATTCATAAATCATACAAGTGTTATACATCGGTTTAAAGATTAACTTCTTGTTAATCCAGCCACAGTGTCAGATTTCAAAAAGGCTTTACGGCGAAAGCAAACCCTGCGATTATCTGAGGACAGCGCCCAGCATACCAACACATAAAAATCACATTTCAACCAAGCGCGACACAAAAGACGCAACATGACTACAAAGTATCTAATAAGTTACCTGTGAACTTGATCCAAACATTTCAAACAACTTTCCTAATACAACTTTAGGTATTTTTAAACATAAATAATCGCTAAAATTTAAGATGGAATAAACCGTGTTCAATAGCGGATAAAATGAAAGTGGAGCGAGCTTTCAGGTCGTGCGCCCCAAACACAACAGAACACTAGACTCGACCCTCGTTCTGAACAGCCATACTTCTTCATTTCTCATAGGAAAAACATCAACTAATTTCTAAAGACTGTTGACATCTAGTGGAAGCCATAAGAACTGCAACCAGGTTCCTCCTAAATCTAGTTCCCCATTGGATTTTAATTTAAATGAGTGACCTCAAAAAGAACATTTCCTGGATGGTTTGTCCTCGGGGTTTCGCCTGCCAAATAATTTCTGTTATACTCACAGACATAATTTTAACAATTTTAGAAACTGTAGAGTGTTTTCTATCAAAATCTATCAATTATATGCATATCCTACCTTCTGGGCTTGAGTAGCAGGCAGTTTATTTTGGGCACACTTTTCATACGGATGTGCAAATAGCGCCCCCTAGCCTTAAGAAGTTTTAACATAGTAAAAAGAAACAAAAAATTGTTTATTGGAAAATTGTAATTTCTCAAGTAATACTTTTCTAGGACGGACTGAGAGTGGACTGAGTTGGGAGGGGGAACTGAAAGCTAGCTGTTATTGGCAGAGAGGTTTGGAACTCTTCTTCTTATTGGTCTATTAACTAATTTACCACCTCGTGATGTCACCAGGTTGGCCAAAAACTCCTGTTGTTTCAGCCAGATCAACAGTCGGAGCAATAGCATACATCAAAGTATCATCTGCATATAGATTAAGTTAAAATGTTGTAACAGATTGACCAATGGTGTTTATATAAATATTAGATATCTAGCTTGAGTATCGATGGGGGACGGAGGCCAACACCTTCAATAGAAGTCCTCTGAGGGGGGGGTGGCTGGAGCTGGTTCCTCAGACACCCTTGAGGCCTGAAGTAAGAAGGAGCTCGGGGGGGGGGGGGGGGGGGGTATAGGCCTGTGGTAGAACTCCCCTGAGCTGGACCGTATGGAGACAGGGTAGAGGATGAAGGAGCAGGAATCACTGAAAGCAGGTGGACGAAACTGTTAATCAGCAGGATGGGATCTCTCAAAGCCATTTCAGCCCCGTTCACCAAATACTGCTGCCTTGCGCTGGCCTTACTATGTGTGACGTGCCTCCACTGGGATGCAGGATCAGTAACCGTGGCATCTGCCAGCTCCTTATGAAGCATCCTTGCTTCTTTATTCTCCAAGGGGGTTGGGGGGGGGGGGGGGGAGATTACAAACTAGTACTAAAATACTTGAAGTAGGCATTCTAGAGTTAAGTCAACAAGTTACTATATCATTGTGTTTACTTGATAGCTATCTACACAAATAGCTAGCTAGAACAAAGTGTTAATAAGATTTAAAAAATAATTTAAAAGATTTAAAAGCAATACAAATAAAAGGATGGGAAGGGCAAGTGAAATGGGAGGGGAGAGGTGACTTCACTAGGGAGGGGTTTCTGCAGGGAAGCCCTGGTCAGTCAGTCACGATGGTGAGGCAGTGACACGACGACCAGGCTGGAGGGTTCTCTGCAGGGCAGCCCTGGCAGGTCAGTCACGATGGTTTGGCAGTGACACGACGACCAGGCTGGAGGAAGTAGGAAAAGGAAAAGGTCTTAGAGTCTGAACTATACGGGACACTCTGTAACGTCTCAATTTGCTTACTCTGGATGTCAGCTCAGACATCTATGTGATAAAATGTATGTGAACACCTGCTCACCAAACATCTCATTCCAAAATCATGGGCATTAATATGGAGTTTGCTTTTCGCAGTGGTGCTCAGGCGACAGGTAACCTAGAGGTTAAGAACGTTAGGTCTGTAACTGAAAGGCGGCTGGTTCAAATCCCAGAGCTGGCAAGGTGGACAAATCTGCCATTCTGCCCTTGATCAAGGCAGTTAACCGCCAATAATAAGTTATCCCCGGGCGCCAACGATGTGGCCAACCCTTTTCTGTTATAATAGCCTCCACTCTTCTGGGAAGGCATTCCACTAGATGTTGGAATATTGTTGTGGGAACCTGCCACCATTCAGCCACAAGACCATTAGTGAGGTCGGGCACTGATGTTGAACGATTACGCCTGGCTCGCAGTCTGCGTTCCAATTCGTTCCAAAGGTGTTCGATGGGGTTGTGCAGGTCAGTGAAGTTCTTCTACACCGATCTCAACTAACCATTTCTGTATGGACCTCGCTTTGTGCACAGAGGAATTGTCATGCTGTGTCACGCCCTGACCTTAGTTTTCTATGTTTTCTGTATTATTTTGGTCAGGTCAGGGTGTGACGAGGGTGGGTATGTGTGTTTTTGTCTTGTCTAGGGTTTTTGTTTATCTATGGGGATTTTGTATGTCTAGGTAATGTAGGTCTATGGTGGCCTGAATTGGTTCCCAGTCAGAGGCAGCTGTTTATCGTTGTCTCTGATTGGGGATCCTATTTAGGTTGCCATTTTCTATTTAAGTTTTGTGGGTTATTGTCTATATGTAGTTGCATGTCAGCACTAGTTGTTTATAGCGTCACGTTCGTTTTGTTGTTTTGTTAGTTTGTTTAAGTGTTCTCCGTTTAATTAAAAGAAGAATGTATTCCAATCACGCTGCGCCTTGGTCTCCTTCGTATGACGAACGTGACATGCTGAAACAGGAAAGGGCCTTCCCCTAACTGTTGTCACAAAGTTGGAAGCACAGAATTGTCTAGAATGTCATTGTATGCTGTAGCGTTAAGATTTCCCTTCACTGGAACTAAGGGGCCCGAACCATGAAAAACAGCCCCAGACCATTATTTCTCATCCACCAACCTTTACAGTCGGCACTATGCATTGGGGCAGGTAGCGTTCTACTGCCATCTGCCAAACCCAGATTAGTCCGTCGGAGTGCCAGATGGAGAAGCGTGATTCATCACTCCAGAGAATGCGTTTCAACTGCTCCAGAGTCCAATGGCTGCTCAGCCATGGAAACCCATTTCATGAAACTCCCGACCAACTGTTCTTGTGCTGAGGTAGTTTGGAACTCAGGAGTGAGTGTTGCAACCGAGGACAGACTCTTTTTAGTTTTGTGTGTGGCCTACTCTTCGCACCTGAGCCAACAAACTGACTTGTTGGAAAGGTGGTATCCTATGACGGTGCCACGTTGAAAGTCACTGAGCTCTTCAGTAAGGCCATTCTACTGCCAATGTTTGTCTATGGAGATTGCATGGCTGTGTGCTCGATTTTACACACCTGTCAGCAACGGGTGTGGCTGAAATAGCCGAATCCACTCATTTGAAGGGGTGTTGTGTAAAATCTGCTGTATAGATAGTGTATATTCGTCAATAAGCTGACAGTTTGGACATTTGGCAGGTCAATATTATCCTGGAACTGTACAAAATAGGTGCGGCTCCTATATGGGATGAAACGATCACTGTAGTCTCTGAAGGTGGTAGCCGGCAATCTGGAAAAGTCAGTTTCCGGTATGGCAGAAAGTGGTAGACGCCATTTTGGAAGACGTTTAAAATCCACACAATTAAAATAGGTTGGTGAGGAATTGTCTAAAAATCTATCAATCCACACAGTGTGATAGTTAGATTGAATCACACAGTTTGAAGGATCACCACAGTTATAGGTAGTAAGCCAGAACTAGGCTAGAACCCAGCCAACACTAGGACCCACAATAAACCCAACCACAGGCTAGAACCCAGCGAGAACTAGGACCCACAATAAACCCAACCCCAGACTAGAACCGGGCCAACACTAGAACCCACAATAAACACAACCACAGAGTAGAACCCAGCCAGCACTATAACCCACAATAAACCCAACCACAGACTAGAACCCAGCCACCACTAGAACCCACAATAAACACAACCACAGACTAGAACCCAGCCAAAACTAGGACCCAAAATAAACCCAACCACAGACTAGAACCCAGCCAACACTAGGACCCACAATAAACCCAACCACAGAGTAGAACCCAGCCAACACTATAACCCACAATAAACCCAACCCCAGACTAGAACCCAGCCAGCACTATAACCCACAATAAACCCAACCCCAGACTAGAACCGGGCCAACACTAGAACCCACAATAAACACAACCACAGAGTAGAACCCAGCCAGCACTATAACCCACAATAAACCCAACCACAGACTAGAACCCAGCCACCACTAGAACCCACAATAAACACAACGACAGACTAGAACCCAGCCAAAACTAGGACCCAAATTAAACCCAACCACAGACTAGAACCCAGCCAACACTAGGACCCACAATAAACCCAACCACAGAGTAGAACCCAGCCAACACTATAACCCACAATAAACCCAACCCCAGACTAGAACCCAGCCAGCACTATAACCCACAATAAACCCAACCACAGACTAGAACCCAGCCAGCACTATAACCCACAATAAACACAACCACAGACTAGAACCGGGCCAACACTATAACCCACAATAAACCCAACCACAGACTAGAACCCAGCCACCACTAGAACCCACAATAAACACAACCACAGAGTATAACCCAGCCAACACTAGGACCCACAATAAACCCAACCACAGACTAGAACCCAGCCAGCACTAGAACCCACAATAAACCCAACCACAGACTATAACCCAGCCAACACTATAACCCACAATAAACCCAACCACAGACTAGAACCCAGCCAACACTAGGACCCACAATAAACCCAACCCCAGACTAGAACCCAGCCAGCACTAGAACCCACAATAAACCCAACCACAGACTAGAACCCAGCCAGAACTAGAACCCATAATAAAACCAACCACAGACCACAGACTAGAACCCAGCCAGCACTAGAACCCACAATACACCCAACCACAGACCACAGACTAGAACCCAGCCAGCACTAGAACCCACAATAAACCCAACCACAGACTATAACCCAGCCAGAACTAGAACCCATAATAAAACCAACCACAGACTAGAACCCAGCCAGCACTAGAACCCATAATAAAACCAACCACAGACTAGAACCCAGCCAGCACTAGAACCCATAATAAAACCAACCACAGACTAGAACCCAGCCAGCACTAGAACCCACAATAAACCCAACCACAGACCACAGACTAGAACCCAGCCAACACTAGGACCCACAATAAACCCAACCACAGACTAGAACCCAGCCAACACTAGGACCCACAATAAACCCAACCACAGAGTAGAACCCAGCCAGCACTAGAACCCACAATAAACCCAACCACAGACTATAACCCAGCCAACACTATAACCCACAATAAACCCAACCACAGACTAGAACCCAGCCAGCACTAGAACCCATAATAAAACCAACCACAGACTAGAACCCAGCCAGCACTAGAACCCACAATAAACCCAACCACAGACCCCAGACTAGAACCCAGCCAGCACTAGAACCCACAATAAACCCAACCAAGGCACAAAACTAGCCAGCATAACAAGAGCAAGGAGAGAGCGTTGACTTACTCAATATGATTAAATGCTGGGGCCCATCAACACACTAACATACCACCAGTATGATAGCCAGGAGAGGAGCACCTTGGAGGGGACATAGTTTCCAGTGCAGGCCAACAGAGGCCGAGTTACCAGTATGATAGCCAGGAGAGGAGCACCTTGGAGGGGACATAGTTTCCAGTGCAGGCCATTGGAAGCTGGGAGGGAGGCAAGTGCTACACCATGTAGGCTAAACCAAGTTAGATTTCAACAGAGGCCGAGTTACCAGTATGATAGCCAGGAGAGGAGCACCTTGGAGGGGATGTGCAACAATTTCAAAGATTTTACTGAGTTTACAGTTCAAATAAGTAAATCAGTCAATTGAAATAAATAAATTAGGCCCTAATCTATGGATTTCACATGACTGGGCAGGGGCGGAGCCATCGATGAGCCTGGGAGGGCATAGGCCCACCCACTGGGGAGCCAGGCCCACCCACTGGGGAGCCAAGCCCAGCCAATCAGAAATAGTTTTTCCCCGACAAAAGGGCTTTATTACAGACAGAAATACATCTCAGAACCCCCCCTCAGACGATCCCGCAGGTGAAGAACCCGGATGTGGAGGTCCTGGACTGGCGTGGTTGCATGTGGTCTGTGGCTGTGAGGCCGGTTGGTCGTACTGCCAAATTCTCTAAAATTACGTTTGAGGCAGCTCATGGTAGAGAAATGAACATTCAATTATCTGGCAACAGCTCTGGTGGACATTCCTGCATTCAGCATGCCAATTGCACGCTCACTCAAAACATGACACACAAGTCTGTTGTAGACATATTCAAACAAGACTGCTAGAAGCAGGTATGATGAATACAGAAGCACACACACACACACACACACACACACACACACACACACACACACACACACACACACACACACACACACACACACACACACACACACACACACACACACACACACACACACACACACACACACACAAACACACGTGACAGGTAACCTAGCTGTTAAGAACGTTAGGCCTGTAACTGACAGGCTGCTGGTTCAAATCCCAGAGCTGGCAAGGTGGACAAATCTGCCATTCTGCACTTGATCAAGGCAGTTTACCACCAATAAGAACGTATCCGCCAACGATGTGGATTAAGGCCCCCTATACTGCCTTACCATGCAAAACGGCAGTAAGTGCTAAATTGATCCAAAATGAGTTAATATCATTTTTGCTACATTAAATACATGCTTAATCACGTGGACAAGTATCCTGCCTCTATTGTATTGTGTTCTGGAGAAAATGGGGGTCATGTTAGCAGTAACTGCATAAAGTTACTGTGAAACCGAGGTAAATAAAAGCCCTTTTTCTCAGTTCCACACTATGAGCAGTTAGGGCCTTTATGCTTGGTAGGGCAGTACAACACCTGTCTGATTCAGAGGGGTTGGGTTAAACACAGAAGACACATTCTGGTTAAATGCATTCAGTTGTACAACTGACTAGGTCCCCCCCCCCCCCTTTCCCTCAACAACTGACTAGGTCCCCCCCCCCCCTCTTTCCCTCAACAACTGACTAGGTGTCCCCCCCCCTTTCCCTCAACAACTGACTAGGTGTCCCCCCCCCTTTCCCTCAACAACTGACTAGGTGTCCCCCCCCCTTTCCCTCAACAACTGACTAGGTGTCCCCCCCCTTTCCCTCAACAACTGACTAGGTGTCCCCCCCCTTTCCCTCAACAACTGACTAGGTGTGTCCCCCTTTCCCTCAACAACTGACTAGGTCCCCCCCCCCCCCTCTTTCCCTCAACAACTGACTAGGTGTCCCCCCCCCTTTCCCTCAACAACTGACTAGGTCCCCCCCCCCCCTTTCCCTCAACAACTGACTAGGTGTCCCCCCCCCTTTCCCTCAACAACTGACTAGGTCCCCCCCCTTTCCCTCAACAACTGACTAGGTGCCCCCCCCTTCCCTCAACAACTGACTAGGTGTCCCCCCCTTCCCTCAACAACTGACTAGGTGCCCCCCCCCTTCCCTTAACAACTGACTAGGTGTCCCCCCCCCCTTTCCCTCAACACACCTCCCCTGTGTACATACTCCTCCCCTGTGTACATACTCCTCCCCTGTGTACATACTCCTCCCCTGTGTACATACTCCTCCCCTGTGTACATACTCCTCCCCTGTGTACATACACCTCCCCTGTGTACATACTCCTCCCCTGTGTACATACACCTCCCCTGTGTACATACTCCTCCCCTGTGTACATACTCCTCTCCCTTGTACATACTCCTCTCCTGTGTACATACACCTCCCCTGTGTACATACTCCTCCCCTGTGTACATACACCTCCCCTGTGTACATACACCTCCCCTGTGTACATACACCTCCCCTGTGTACATACTCCTCCCCTGTGTACATACACCTCCCCTGTGTACATACACCTCCCCTGTGTACATACACCTCCACTGTGTACATACAGTATCCCTTCTCCCTGACAAATGCTCTGAGGGAGGATACGTACCAGTCATAGTCCAGTCAAACACATCATCCATTACCCAGACACACAATCAATGTAAACATCACTGCTGGGACTGTATGTCTGATTGACCAACCAGATTTGAGTCAGTACGAGAGTTATTTTCTCTGACACAGGTTGAGTCCCAAATCACAACTTTCCCCCTATTTAGTGAACTGCTATCGACCAGAGACCTATGGGCCCTGGTCTACAGTAGTCCACTACCCTATAGACCCTGGTCTACAGTAGTCCACTACCCTATAGACCCTGGTCTACAGTAGTCCACTACCCTGGTCTACAGTAGTCCACTACCCTATAGACCCTGGTCTACAGTAGTCCACTACCCTGGTCTACAGTAGTCCACTACCCTATAGACCCTGGTCTACAGTAGTCCACTACCCTGGTCTACAGTAGTCCACTACCCTTATAGACCCTGGTCTACAGTAGTCCACTACCCTGGTCTACAGTAGTCCACTACCTTATAGACCCTGGTCTACTGTAGTCCACTACCCTATAGACCCTGGTCGACAGTAGTCCACTACCCTATAGGCCCTGGTCTACAGTAGTCCACTACCCTATAGACCCTGGTCTACAGTAGTCCAATACCCTGGTCTACAGTAGTCCACTACCCTATAGACCCTGGTCTACAGTAGTCCAATACCCTGGTCTACAGTAGTCCACTACCCTATAGACCCTGGTCGACAGTAGTCCACTACCCTATAGGCCCTGGTCAACAGTAGTCCACTACCCTATAGACCCTGGTCAACAGTAGTCCACTACCCTATAGACCCTGGTCAACAGTAGTCCACTACCCTATAGACCCTGGTCAACAGTAGTCCACTACCCTATAGACCCTGGTCTACAGTAGTCCACTAAACTGGTCTACAGTAGTCCACTACCCTATAGACCCTGGTCAACAGTAGTCCACTACTGAGAGAGAGAGAGAGAGAGAGAGAGAGAGAGAGAGAGAGAGAGAGAGAGAGAGAGAGAGAGAGAGAGAGAGAGAGAGAGAGAGAGAGAGAGAGAGAGAGAGAGAGAGAGAGAGACAGAGAGAGACAGAGAGAGACAGAGAGAGACAGGTGTCTCCTTGACCTGATTAACTTCTTTGGAGTAATACAAGTTTACAATACATTCAGAGATGCATTAACTCACAGCCATGTACAATGTTAATATTTTAGCGATGTTATGTGATTGTTAACAGCCACAGACACATACACACACAGACACACAGACACACAGACACACAGACACACATACACACACACAAATTGAAATGATACTAGCATAACATGTCACACTTTTCCATTAGTGAGTTTTACTAGAAAATGCACTTTCCAATTCACCTATTTTCAAGTAATTCTCATGATGTGGAGGATAGGATTTTGAAATGAGTCGTCATGCCAACTGGCCCCTTTATAAACCTCTTGAGAAGTGAGAGAGGGATTATGTCAAAGAAATGTAACTGCATGAGTGGAGGTAATGAAGTGACCCTTTTATCTGAGGCTTTGTGGAGGTAATGAAGTATTTTATCTGAGGCTTTGTGGAGGTAATGAAGTCTTTAATCTGAGGCTTTGTGGTGGTAATGAAGTCTTTTATCTGAGGCTTTGTGGAGGTAATGAAGTCTTTAATCTGAGGCTTTGTGGAGATAATGAAGTCTTTTATCTGAGGCTTTGTGGAGGTAATGAAGTCTTTAATCTGAGGCTTTGTGGAGGTAATGAAGTCTTTAATCTGAGGCTTTGTGGAGGTAATGAAGTCTTTAATCTGAGGCTTTGTGGAGATAATGAAGTCTTTTATCTGAGGCTTTGTGGAGGTAATGAAGTCTTTAATCTGAGGCTTTGTGGTGGTAATGAAGTCTTTAATCTGAGGCTTTGTGGAGGTAATGAAGTCAGTCTTTAATCTGAGGCTTTGTGGAGGTAATGAAGTCAGTCTTTAATCTGAGGCTTAGTGGAGGTAATTAAGTATTTTATCTGAGGCTTTGTGGAGGTAATGAAGTCTTTAATCTGAGGCTTTGTGGAGGTAATGAAGTCTTTTATCTGAGGCTTTGTGGAGATAATGAAGTCTTATCAGAGGCTTTGTGGAGGTAATGAAGTCTTTTATCTGAGGCTTTGTGGAGGTAATGAAGTCAGTCTTTTATCTGAGGCTTTGTGGAGGTAATGAAGTCTTTTATCTGAGGCTTTGTGGAGATAATGAAGTCTTATCAGAGGCTTTGTGGAGGTAATGAAGTCTTTTATCTGAGGCTTTGTGGAGGTAATGAAGTCAGTCTTTTATCTGAGGCTTTGTGGAGGTAATGAAGTCTTATCAGAGGCTTTGTGAAGGTAATGAAGTCTTTAATCTGAGGCTTTGTGGTGGTAATGAAGTCTTTAATCTGAGGCTCTGTGGAGGTAATGAAGTCAGTCTTTAATCTGAGGCTTTGTGGAGGTAATGAAGTCAGTATTTTATCTGAGGCTTAGTGGAGGTAATGAAGTCAGTCTTTAATCTGAGGCTTAGTGGAGGTAATTAAGTATTTTATCTGAGGCTTTGTGGAGATAATGAAGTCTTTAATCTGAGGCTTTGTGGAGGTAATGAAGTCTTTTATCTGAGGCTTTGTGGAGGTAATGAAGTCTTATCAGAGGCTTTGTGGAGGTAATGAAGTCAGTCTTTTATCTGAGGCTTTGTGGAGTTAATGAAGTCTTTAATCTGAGGCTTTGTGGTGGTAATGAAGTCTTTAATCTGAGGCTTTGTGGAGGTAATGAAGTCAGTCTTTAATCTGAGGCTTTGTGGAGGTAATGAAGTCTTTTATCTGAGGCTTTGTGGAGGTAATGAAGTCTTTTATCTGAGGCTTTGTGGAGGTAATGACGTTTTTAATCTGAGGCTTTGTGGAGGTAATGAAGTCAGTCTTTATTCTGAGGCTTTGTGGAGGTAATGAAGTCAGTATTTTATCTGAGGCTTAGTGGAGGTAATGAAGTCAGTCTTTAATCTGAGGCTTAGTGGAGGTAATTAAGTATTTTATCTGAGGCTTTGTGGAGGTAATGAAGTCTTTAATCTGAGGCTTTGTGGAGGTAATGAAGTATTTTATCTGAGGCTTTGTGGAGGTAATGAAGTCTTTAATCTGAGGCTTTGTGGAGGTAATGAAGTCTTTTATCTGAGGCTTTGTGGAGGTAATGAAGTATTTTATCTGAGGCTTTGTGGAGGTAATGAAGTCTTTAATCTGAGGCTTTGTGGAGGTAATGAAGTCTTTAATCTGAGGCTTTGTGGAGGTAATGAAGTATTTTATCTGAGGCTTTGTGGAGGTAATGAAGTCTTTAATCTGAGGCTTTGTGGAGGTAATGAAGTATTTTATCTGAGGCTTTGTGGAGGTAATGAAGTCTTTAATCTGAGGCTTTGTGGAGGTAATGAAGTCTTTAATCTGAGGCTTTGTGGAGGTAATGAAGTCTTTAATCTGAGGCTTTGTGGAGGTAATGAAGTCAGTCTTTAATCTGAGGCTTAGTGGAGGTAATGAAGTATTTTATCTGAGGCTTTGTGGAGATAATGAAGTCAATCTTTAATCTGAGGCTTTGTGGAGGTAATGAAGTCAGTCTTTTAGGCTTTGGCCTTTCTAAGTGTTGGTTTTCATCCGACACGTTGTGTGAGTGTCGATCACAAAATAATGGGTTTTTCACTACCATTTCAGATTAAATCAGTTTTAGTCAGTTACAAATGTATTAAATACAACAATATGTTAATTAATGGCTAGTCAGATAAACCATGTAAGAAATTCAAAGAGATTTTTTTATTCACCACCTTGTAATTGTATAAAATACAATAGATAAAATATTGAATCGCTCCAACAAGAAACACAACAACATCCATTCCCACATTGACAAAAGGACAGATGCTCCTTCCCTCCAGTGTCGTTCTTGTCCTGGGATAATTAGGTCATTTTGTCTGGTCTATTCCATGTTGTGTTGTGTCTACAGAGCCCTAATGCACCCAGCAGGCAGGTACCATTAGCAGGATTTGTTTGCAAGGTAAGCAGCTATGGGAAGTGACAGCAATTGAATTACAAATGCAGTTTGTATGTGTGTGTGTGGTGTGTGTGGTGTGTGTGTGTGTGTGTGTGTGTGTGTGTGTGTGTGTGTGTGTGTGTGTGTGTGTGTGTGTGTGTGTGTGTGTGTGTGTGTGTGTGTGTG
This sequence comes from Salvelinus alpinus, assembly GCF_045679555.1. Lineage (NCBI taxonomy): Eukaryota > Metazoa > Chordata > Actinopteri > Salmoniformes > Salmonidae > Salvelinus > Salvelinus alpinus. Next base: position 6,100,715 of record NC_092088.1, read on the forward strand.
TGTGTGTGTGTGTGTGTGTGTGTGTGTGTGTGTGTGTGTGTGTGTGTGTGTGTGTGTGTGTGTGTGTGTGTGTGTGTGTGTGTGTGTGTGTGTGTGTGTGTGTGTGTGTGTGTAAGACGCTGTCACTTCTATCCCCGAGCCCTGCAGGGAAGGCCCTGATTAAATGGATATTCAACCCTCCCTCTGCTCTGCATGTTGGGCTCCTGTTTTCATTACGTGTGTGTGTGTGTGTGTGTGTGTGTGTGTGAGAGAGAGAGAGACGTGCCATGAAATCACACAGCTGGCTTGAAATGTCACCGATGGTGTCAGAGGAGAGGTAGAGGACTCTGGTTCACATCCAGTCAGAGGAGATGTAGAGGACTCTGGTTCACGTCCAGTCAGAGGAGAGGTAGAGGACTCTGGTTCACGTCCAGTCAGAGGAGAGGTAGAGGACTCTGGTTCACGTCCAGTCAGAGGTAGAAGACTCTGGTTCACATCCAGTCAGAGGAGAGGTAGAGGACTCTGGTTCACACCCAGGAGAGGTAGAGGACTCTGGTTCACATCCAGTCAGAGGAGAGGTAGAGGACTCTGGTTCACGTCCAGTCAGAGGTAGAGGACTCTGGTTCACACCCAGTCAGAGGAGAGGTAGAGGACTCTGGTTCACGTCCAGTAAGAGGAGAGGTAGAGGACTCTGGTTCACATCCAGTCAGAGGTAGAGGACTCTGGTTCACGTCCAGTCAGAGGTAGAGGTAGAGGACTCTGGTTCACACCCAGTCAGAGGTAGAGGTAGAGGACTCTGGTTCACACCCAGTCAGAGGTAGAGGACTCTGGTTCACGTCCAGTAAGAGGTAGAGGTAGAGGACTCTGGTTCACGTCCAGTCAGAGGTAGAGGTAGAGGACTCTGGTTCACGTCCAGTCAGAGGTAGAGGACTCTGGTTCACGTCCAGTCAGAGGTAGAGGACCCTGGTTCACGTCCAGTCAGAGGTAGAGGACCCTGGTTCACGTCCAGTCAGAGGAGAGGTAGAGGACTCTGGTTCACACCCATATTTCTTCATGATTTCTGATCATCCCAAATGTGGTATGTAGACATCTACAACTTAAGCTGTTGTAGCCTTAGGGGTATCTTCCAGCTTCCTCAACTGTACTTCAGTTTTCTTTGCATCCATGGCAGGCATGAGCAGTCATTTCAAATACACGGTTCCTCATCCCAGTGTAAAATCAGGCTAGGTGACCCGTAGAACAGCAAACAAAGCCCACGGGGTGAAAATGTCTGAATTTCAAAACATTAAATGCACATCTGCAAATCTTCAAGCCCTGGCTTTGATTTTAAACATTGATCTCGGCAGAAATATGCATGTCTCTTTGGAGGGTTCACTCACTCACATGTCTGAATAGTTCATGGATATATGAGAAGTGTTGACACAGGAATATATTTAATTTATTTTCTTTTATTTAACCTTTATTTAACTAGACAAGTCAGTTAAGAACAAATTCTTATTTACAATGACGGCCTACCAAAAGGCCTCCTGCGGGGACGGGGGCTGGGATTAAAAATATATATGTAGGACAAAACACACATCACGACAAGAGAGACACCACAACACTACATAAAGAGAGACCTAACTCAACAACATAGCAAGGCAGCAACACATGACAACAACATGGTAGCAACACAACATGGTAGCAGCACAAAACATGGTACAAACATTATTGGGCACAGACAACAGCACAAAGGTCAAGAAGGTAGAGACAACAATACATCACGCAAAGCAGCCACAACTGTCAGTAAGAGTGTCCATGATTGAGTCTTTGAATGAAGAGATTGAGATAAAACTGTCCAGTTTGAGTGTTTGTTGCAGCTCGTTCCAGTCTCTAGCTGCAGCGAACTGAAAAGACGAGCGACCCAGGGATGTGTGTGGTTTGGGGACCTTTAACAGAATGTGACTGGCAGAACGGGTGTTGTATGTGGAGGATGAGGGCTGCAGTAGATATCTCAGATAGGGGGGAGTGAGAACGAAGAGGGTTTTATAAATAAGCATCAACCAGTGGTTCTTGTGACGGGTATACAGAGATGACCAGTTTACAGAGGAGTATAGAGTGCAGTGATGTGTCCTATAAGGAGCATTGGTGGCAAATCTGATGGCCGAATGGTAAAGAACATCTAGCCGCTCGAGAGCACTCTTACCTGCCAATCTATACATTTCGTCTCCGTAATCTAGCATGGGTAGGATGGTCATCTGAATCAGGGTTAGTTTGGCAGCTGGGGTGAAAGAGGAGTGATTACGATAGAGGAAACCAAGTCTAGATTTAACTTTAGCCTGCAGCTTTGATATGTGCTGAGAGAAGGACAGTGTACCGTCTAGCCATACTCCCAAGTACTTGTATGAGGTGACTACAAGCTCTAAACCCTCAGAGGTAGTAATCACACCGGTGGGGAGAGGGGCATTCTTCTTACCAAACCACATGACCTTTGTTTTGGATGTGTTCAGAACAAGGTTAAGGGCAGAGAAACTAAGACAGAAACTTAGAAACTTAGACACTAAGAAAGCTTTGTTGTAGAGCGTTTAACACACAATCCGGGGAGGGGCCAGCTGAGTATAAGATGATATCATCTGCATATAAATGGATGAGAGAGCTTCCTACTGCCTGAGCTATGTTGTTGATGTAAATTGAGAAGAGCGTGGGGCTTAGGATCAAGCCTTGGGGTACTCCCTTGGTGACAGGCAGTGGCTGAGACAGCAGATGTTCTGACTTTATACACTGCACTCTTTGAGAGAGGTAGTTAGCAAACTAGGCCAAAGACCCTTCAGAGACACCAACACTCATTAGCCGGCCAACAAGAATGGAAGGGTCTAGAACTGAGACAAAGCCAGGAGAACAGATCTCATCAACCAACAGGTTATTCAGCTGTGTCAAAGCACCAGCTCAGTTGCTGAATGTAATCTAATAACAATTAATAATAATATATTATTATGATATAATAATTAATCTAATCATTATTAATAATAATCTATTATTATGATGCCTCTCTGTCACTAAAAATTATCAATAATCAACAGATGAGTGTTTATTAATTTACACCTGTACAACTGTGGGGTCATGGAAGCCTTGCAGATTGGTGTCATGGAAGCCTTGCAGATTGGGGTCATGGAAGCCTTGCAGAGTGGGGTCATGGAAGCCTTGTAGATTGGGGTCATGGAAGCCTTGTAGATTGGGGTCATGGAAGCCTTGTAGAGTGGGGTCATGGAAGCCTTGCAGATTGGGGTCATGGAAGCCTTGTAGAGTGGGGTCATGGAAGCCTTGCAGAGTGGGGTCATGGAAGCCTTGTAGATTGGGGTCATGGAAGCCTTGTAGATTGGGGTCATGGAAGCCTTGTAGAGTGGGGTCATGGAAGCCTTGCAGATTGGGGTCATGGAAGCCTTGCAGAGTGGGGTCATGGAAGCCTTGTAGATTGGGGTCATGGAAGCCTTGTAGAGTGGGGTCATGGAAGCCTTGCAGAGTGGGGTCATGGAAGCCTTGTAGATTGGGGTCATGGAAGCCTTGTAGATTGGGGTCATGGAAGCCTTGTAGAGTGGGGTCATGGAAGCCTTGCAGATTGGGGTCATGGAAGCCTTGCAGAGTGGGGTCATGGAAGCCTTGTAGATTGGGGTCATGGAAGCCTTGTAGAGTGGGGTCATGGAAGCCTTGCAGAGTGGGGTCATGGAAGCCTTGCAGAGTGGGGTCATGGAAGCCTTGTAGATTGGGGTCATGGAAGCCTTGTAGAGTGGGGTCATGGAAGCCTTGCAGATTGGGGTCATGGAAGCCTTGCAGAGTGGGGTCATGGAAGTCTTGCAGAGTGGGGTCATGAAAGCCTTGCAGATTGGGGTCATGGAAGCCTTGCATATTGGGGTCATGGAAGCCTTGCAGATTGGGGTCATGGAAGCCTTGCAGAGTGGGGTCATGGAAGCCTTGCAGAGTGGGGTCATGGAAGTCTTGCAGAGTGGGGTCATGAAAGCCTTGCAGATTGGGGTCATGGAAGCCTTGTAGAGTGGGGTCATGGAAGCCTTGCATATTGGGGTCATGGAAGCCTTGCAGATTGGGGTCATGGAAGCCTTGTAGAGTGGGGTCATGGAAGCCTTGCAGAGTGGGGTCATGGAAGTCTTGCAGAGTGGGGTCATGGAAGCCTTGCATATTGGGGTCATGGAAGCCTTGCACTGTGGGGTCATGGAAGCCTTGCAGATTGGGGTCATGGAAGCCTTGCAGAGTGGGGTCATGGAAGCCTTGTAGATTGGGGTCATGGAAGCCTTGTAGATTGGGGTCATGGAAGCCTTGTAGAGTGGGGTCATGGAAGCCTTGCAGATTGGGGTCATGGAAGCCTTGCAGAGTGGGGTCATGGAAGCCTTGTAGATTGGGGTCATGGAAGCCTTGTAGAGTGGGGTCATGGAAGCCTTGCAGAGTGGGGTCATGGAAGCCTTGCAGAGTGGGGTCATGGAAGCCTTGTAGATTGGGGTCATGGAAGCCTTGTAGAGTGGGGTCATGGAAGCCTTGCAGATTGGGGTCATGGAAGCCTTGCAGAGTGGGGTCATGGAAGTC